>NC_053391.1:229201794-229501794 GCF_905171765.1 Bufo bufo
CCACGTCACATGACCCTCACTCCCCACTATAAATACAGGCAGCCTGCTGGCCACAGGTTGCCTGTTAATTTAGGTTCCACCTGTGGTTTTGTCTTTCCTGGCATACTTACCTCCTGCTGAATTCCTGACGATCCTCTGCCTGCTCCTTGTGTACTTTGCTGCTCTCCTGGTATTTGACCCCGGCCTCCTCCTGACGATCCTCTGCTGACTCCTTTGGTACTTCACGTTTCTCCTGGTATTTATGACCCCGGCTTCTCCTGACAATTCTCTGCTTGCTCCATTTGTACTTAGTAGCTTTCCTGGTATTGACTCGGTCCGTTCACGTCCTGTTGTTTGTCTGTCTGTCATCACTGCACTTATTCCAAGTTAGGGATTGCCGTCCAGTTGTCCCCTGTCATTAGGACTCGTGAGGCAAGTAGGCAGGGCCAGGGGTAAGGGTGGAGCGCAGTGGTCACTTCCCTCCCCCTTGTGTGTGTGTGTGTACGCGACCATTACAGATTAACAGGCCCAATAACCACTGTATTATGAATCCTCTGGTGACCCTGACTGACCATGTCTCTAATCTGATGCAGAGGGTGCAGGAGTTAGGGGAAAAACTAAGTTCTTTTGAGTTAGGGCAAGGTTCTTCCACTCCTCAGGCCTCCAGTCGCATTTTGAGCCCCAGATTAAGCTCCCAGAACCCTTTTCTGGAGACCGGAAGAAGTTTCTCTCTTTTAAGGAGAGTTGCAAACTTTACTTCCGTTTGCTCCCCGTGTCCTCTGGCCCCGAGAGTCAACGCGTGGGCATTATCATTTTCCGATTACAGGGTGATCCCCATGACTGGGCGTTCTCTTTACCTGCTCGCGCCAGTTGTTTATATTCTGTGGAGGTTTTTTTTCAGGCCCTGGGTACCCTCTATGATGAACCAGACAGGGCTCTAGTAGCCGAGACGGCTCTAAAGGCACTGGTTCAGGGCAATTTACCAGCGGAGGATTATTGCACCCAATTCAGAAGGTGGCGTGTCCCCTCAGGATGGAACGAACCAGCCCTGAAGAGTCAGTTCAGGTCAGGTCTGTCTGATAAATTAAAGGATCTTCTGGTCAGTTATCAACTTCGAGAGACCTTAGAGGAGATGATGACCCTTGTTGTCCGACTTGACCGACGGGTTAGAGAGAGACGACAGGAACAACAGTTCTCTTCCCAGATGGTGGTCCAGCCAGAGGCCTATTTCAGAGACAATGCTGAGGTCTCCACCGAGGAACCCATGCAGGTTGGCGTGACCCGAGGGAATCTTCGCCGCAAACGTGGAGAATGCTTTTACTGTGGAGATCCTGACCATTGGATCAACCAGTGTCCTAAGAAGGTCCTCTCTGTCAAGTCTCCTAAGGCAAGGCAACCTAAAGACCAGGTACACCCTAAATTTTCTAAATGTAAGCTTTCGGTACCCATTACGATTTCTCTGGGAGTAGATAAATGGCCGGGTAAGGCCTTTATTGATTCTGGCTCAGCGGCTAGCTTTATTGACTCTGAGTATGCTGTAAGATTGGGTATTCCTATGTTTGCCTTACCAACTCCTATCCATGTCATGGCTATTGATGCTACTCCTCTTATTGGTGGTACGGTGAGCTTATGTACCTCAGAGATTTCTCTAACCGTGGGTGTGTGCCACTCAGAGAGATGTTTGCTTCTAGTCCTGGAGAACCTACCTGCTGAGGTGGTACTAGGGTTGCCTTGGCTCCGACTACATAACCCCACTATAGATTGGTCCAATGGGGAGTTGGTGAGATGGGGGCCTAAGTGTGACTCGTGCTTGTCCGTGGTACAGGCTGGGGTCTCAGTAAAGTCTGATACCTTACCCTCTGTTGTTAGAGAATATTCTGATGTATTCTCATCACCAACCCCGGAGGTTCTACCCCCCCATAGACCTTATGATTGCACCATAGAGCTAGTAGAGGGGGCCTAGTTTCCTAAAGGACGAATTTATAATCTTTCTATGCCTGAACGCAAGGCCATGGAAGATTATATTAAGGAGAGCCTTGGTAAAGGGCATATTAGACCTTCTGTCTCTCCTATGGGGGCAGGGTTTTTCTTCGTTAAGAAAAAAGATGGTGGTCTTAGGCCATGTATCAATTACCAAAGATTAAATAAAATCACTGTCCAGAATAGATATTCCCTCCCATTGATTCCGGATTTATTTAACCAGGTTCTGGGGGCAACCTGGTTTTCCAAAATTGACCTGAAAGGGGCATACAATCTAATCCGAATCAAGGAGGGAGACGAATGTAAGACGGCGTTCAATACTCCGGTAGGACACTTTGAATATCAGGTAATGCCTTTTGGACTCAGCAATGCCCCAGCTGTGTTCCAAAACTTCATGAATGACATTCTTAGGGAGTTCTTAGGTAAATTTGTTATTGTCTATCTTGACGACATTTTGATATTCTCTCCTGACTTCGAATCCCATGTGTCTCATGTTAAACAAGTATTAGAGGTGTTGAGGGAGAATCAGCTATCCGCTAAACAAGAGAAATGTGTCTTTGGTGTACAGGAGATTCTGTTTCTAGGGCATGTTCTGACTCCTCACGCCTTCAAGATGGATCCTGGTAAGGTACTAGCAATTAAGGAATGGGTAAAACCTTCATCCTTAAAGGCCTTACAACGGTTCTTAGGTTTCGCCAATTACTATCGTAAATTTATTATGAATTTTTCCATAATTGCTAAACCGTTGACCGACCTTACTAAGAAAAGGGCGGATTTGGAGAATTGGTCTACTGAGGCCATTTCTTCATTTGAAAAATTAAAAAAGGCATTCAGTAGCGCTCCCATTCTGATCCAGCCTGATCAGGAGAAACCTTTTATTGTGGAGGTGGATGCGTCCGAGGACGGCGCAGGAGCAGTCCTTTCACAAGGTCCTGCTAGCCTCACTAATCTGAGACCATGTGCCTTCTTCTCCAGGAAATTCTCTCCCACGGAGAGAAACTACGACATAGGGAATAGGGAGCTGCTGGCCATTAAATGGGCATTTGAGGAGTGGAGGCATTTTCTGGAGGGGGCAAGACATTGTGTAACTGTTGTCACTGACCATAAAAACCTTATGTTTCTCGAGTCTGCTAAGAGGTTGAATCCCCGTCAAGCCAGATGGGCTCTGTTCTTTACTTGTTTTGATTTTTCCATCACGTTCAGGCCGGGAAGTAAAAATGTGAAGGTGGACGCATTATCTCGGAGCTTCCAGGCTTTTCAACCTACTGAGGTACCACCTGAATCCATCCTACCAGCAAAAATCTTCTTAGCAGCTCTTACCCAGGATATCTCGGCTCGCATTAGGTCTGAACAACATCTGGCACCGGTATCCACCCCAACAGATAAGTTGTTTGTTCCCGTACAATTTCGTCTCCAGCTGTTGGGTGAGTGTCACGATTCTGCCTTTTGTGGACATCCGGGTGTTGAGGGAACTAAGGATCTGGTTTCTAGATCTTATTGGTGGCCCACTCTAACTAGGGATGTCAAGTCCTACGTGTCAGCCTGTGAGGTTTGTGCCAGGTCCAAGACACCTAGGACTCGCCCTGCTGGTAACCTACGACCCCTACCCATTCCCAGTAGAACCTGGTCCCATATCTCGATGGACTTTATAACTGACCTACCGCCGGCGGAGGGTAAGACTGTAGTTTGGGTAGTGGTCGATAGGTTTAGCAAGATGGTCCATTTCATTCCCCTGTCTAAACTCCTTAATGCCAAAACCCTGGCGTCTATTTTTGTGAAAGAAATTGTTCGATTGCATGGTATCCCGGAAAATATTGTTTCTGACAGAAGTGTGCAGTTTGTGTCCAAATTCTGGAGGGCCTTCTGTCAAAAATCTAAAATTTCATTGTCTTTTTCCTCTGCCTACCACCCTGAGAGTAATGGGCAGATTGAACGCCTTAATCAGTCTGTCGAACAATTCTTGAGGTCGTATGTTGCTGATGACCAGCAATTATGGGTGAAATTTCTTCCATTGGCTGAATTTGCTTTGAATAACCATGTCAATTCTTCTGCTGGGGTTTCACCTTTCTTTTGTAACCATGGTTTCCATCCCCGTTTTCATTCTGGGTCATCCGTCTCCTCCTCTAACCCTGAGGCGGATAGGCTCTCCTCTGAACTGTGCACAGTTTGGGCCCGGCTTCAATCGAACTTAGAAAAGGCTCAAAGTTCTCAGAAACCCAAGGCCGATAGGAGACGTTCAAGGGGGGTGAATTTTCAGGTTGGGAATAAGGTATGGTTGTCCTCCAAGAATCTCTCTCTTAAGGTAGATTCTAAAAAGTTTGCTCCTCGTTTTATTGGACCATATAAGATCACGGAGGTGATTAACCCGGTATCTTTTAGGTTGGAGCTGCCTGAGTCATTCCACCTTCATAATGTGTTCTATAAGTCTCTACTTAAAAATATTTTGAACCAGTAGTACCATCAAAAGCCTCGCCTCCGCCGGTTCTTGTTAATGATGCTGTCGAGTATGTGGTGTCTAAAATAGTGGATGTCAGGAAGGTGCGTAATTCCTTGCAGTACCTGATTCACTGGAAGGGGTATGGACCTGAAGAGAGATCTTGGGTACCTGCCAAGGAGGTTCATGCTCCTAGACTTGTTCGAAAATTTCATTTAGAACACCCTGAAAAGCCATCGCCTGAAGTCTTGGGTCCGGTGGCCCCTCGTAAAAGGTGGGGTACTGTAACGGGGTTCCGAAGGTGCACTCGGTTCCCCATTGCCCGCAGAACTGTTGCTTAGCTTTGGGAATGAGGATCTGTGTTTGACCTCATTCCCAGGGCGGCTTTACTAGCTGGGTGGCTCCCTGCTCCTAGTCTGCCTTGAGCGCCGAGCTAATCACTCGGTGCTCGACTGGTTGGTCTGTCGGTCATGTGACGCTGGCCACGTCACATGACCCTCACTGCCCATTATAAATACAGGCAGCCTGCTGGCCACAGGTTGCCTGTTAATTTAGGTTCCACCTGTGATTTGGTCTTTCCTGGCGTACTTACCTCCTGCTGAATTCCTGACGATCCTCTGCCTGCTCCTTGTGTACTTTGCTGCTCTCCTGGTATTTGACCCCAACCTCCTCCTGACGATCCTCTGCTGACTCCTTTGGTACTTCACGTCTCTCCTGGTATTTATGACCCCGGCTTCTCCTGACAATTCTCTGCTTGCTCCATTTGTACTTAGTAGCTTTCCTGGCATTGACTCGGTCCGTTCACGTCCTGTTGTTTGTCTGTCTGTCATCACTGCACTTATTCCAAGTTAGGGATTGCCGTCCAGTTGTCCCCTGTCATTAGGACTCGCGAGGCAAGTAGGCAGGGCCAGGGGTAAGGGTGGAGCGCAGTGGTCACTTCCCTCCCCCCTGTGTGTGTGTGTACGCGACCGTTACACTGACGCAGCAAAGCAGCCCCAAACCATGATGCCCCCACCACCATACTTCACAGTTGGGATGAGGTTTTGATGTTGGTGTGCTGTGCCTCTTTTTCTCCACACATAGTGTTGTGTGTTTCTTCCAAACAACTCAACTTTGGTTTCATCTGTCCACAGAATATTTTGCCAGTACTGCTATGGAACATCCAGGTGCTCTTGTGCAAACTGTAAACGTGCAGCAATGTTTTTTTGGACAGCAGTGGCTTCTTCTGTGGTATATTCCCATGAAATCCATTCTTGTCTAGTGTTTTACATATCGTAGATTTGCTAACAGGGATGTTAGCAAATGCAGAGACTTTTGTAAGTCTTGAGCTGTCACTCTAGGATTCTTCTTTACCTTATTGAGCAGTCTGCACTGTGCTCTTGCAGTCATCTTTACAGGACGGCCACTCCTAGGGAGAGTATCAGCAGTGCTGAACTTTCTCCATTTATAGACAATTTGTCTTACCGTGGACTGATGAACAGCAAGGCTTTTGGAGATACTTTTATAACCCTTTCCAGCTTTATGCAAGTCAACAATTCTTAATCGTAGGTCTTCTGAGAGTTCTTTTGTGCGAGGCATCATTCACATCAGGCAATGCTTCTTGTGAAAAGCAGACCTAGAACTGGTGTGTGTTTTTTATAGGGCAGGGCAGCTGTAACCAACCCCTCCAATCTCATCTCATTGATTGGACTCCAGTTGGCTGACACCTCACTCCAATTAGCTCTTGGAGAGGTCATTAGTCTAGGGGTTCACATACTTTTTCCACCTGTACTGTGAATGTTTACATGGTGTGTTCAATAAAAACATGGTAACATTTAATTCTTTGTGTGTTATTAGTTTAAGCAGACTGTGATTGTCTATTGTTGTGACTTAGATGAAGATCAGATCACATTTTATGACCAATTTGTGCAGAAATCCATATTATTCCAAAGGGTTCACATACTTTTTCTTGCAACTGTACATGTGTCAATTCCCCTTCGTGATCGTTACCTTGTTGTGGTGAAGGGGCTTGCGTATCACAATGAAGCGATCACCTCTATGAGTGTGTTGGCAATGGCAATGTTGGCACACCGCAGATGAGATAAGGTCGTTGCTTCATTGTGAACAGACCAAAAGCGATCGGCTGGATAATTTTGCATAGAAAAAACATTAATTTTCTTTGTGATCACCTAAGGTGATCATTAAAGCCTACTAGGCCAACAATGGGCCCACACTGCAGAATCATTGTTTTCTGGGTCACTTAACTGTCACTGAACTACCTCAGCACGACCATAGGCTTTGAAAAACCGCCATCGCCTGCAATCTGCCAAACGTGCGCACGAGCACAGTCATCACTACACCAAGATTGACGCATAGAGGAATAAAATTTATGTCATGAGTGTGTCAACTATTGACAACTCTTTGCGATTGTCTAAACTCTATTCCATACACGTCCCCTGATAGGGGACGTAACAGGGATTAAACTGATAGGAATGGTACTACTTAACATACCACTCATATTGGAATTGCATAGTACATTGCACGTCGCACGTGCAGGGCCCCAAATTTGAAGTAAGAGGACCATCCAAGCATCTTTTTCCATCTCCCGGTTCCTAAAATCTATTCCATTCACGTCCCCTGATAGGGGACGTAACAGGGATTAAACTGATAGGAATAGTATTACTTAACATACCACTCATATCTGGTAGCACAGTAAATTGCACGGCGCACGCGCAGTGCCCCAAATTGGAAGTAAGAGCACCAACCAAGCATCTTTTTCTATCTCCCGGTTCCTAAAATCTATTCCATACACGTCCCCTGATAGGGGACGTAACAGGGATTAAACTGATAGGAATAGTACTACATAACATACCACAGCATCTTTTTCCATCTCCCGGTTCCTAAAATCTATACCATACACCACACTGGCCCCTGATAGGGGACAAAACAGAGATTAAACTTGTAAGAACAGATTTTTCTAATAAAAAAAAAAGAGGACAGCCTCTGCGGAGCTGGGTATTTATGCCCTTTATGGATTAAAACCCGAATCTGCGTCAACTATGTAATTTTCCATGGGAGTTTTGCCATGGATCCCCCTTCGGCATGCCACAGTCCAGGTGTTAGTCCCCTTGAAACAACTTTTCCATCACTATTGTGGCCAGAAAGAGTCCCTGTGGGTTTTAAAATTCGCCTGCCTATTGAAGTCTATGGCTGTTCGCCCGGTGCGCCCGTTCGCGAACATTTGCGGAAATTCGCGTTCGCCGTTTGCGAACGGAAAATTTTATGTTCGCGACATCTCTATTGAGGACGTGTCTATATACAGTAGGTAAAAGTCCCAGTAGCAAGTGTCTAATAATCAATCTGTATACGTAGGACCTCTAATCTTTAGGTAGAAAGGACACAATTTCGACTTCGTCCCAAACTTTCAGAGTCAATAGGCTTTACTCGCTTTATAGAGGGTGGATATACCCATTTGTTACTCACGATACGTTGCACTGATCAAAAACTTGTTCTGCGTGTAGAGGTTTTTCCACGCTCCAGCAATGTTGGTTTCGTTTTGCAGTGTCTTTCGGGATCTCGTCCCAATTCTTGTGAGACTTGGTCCGTCTGTAAGTTTCAAAGGTGAAGAGATATTTTGCTCCTTGATGATAGAGTTTAATACATGGCCATGTATGATGTGTAGTTGATTTAACTCACAGGCATTTCACCCAGAAGCGTTTCGAGATAGCTTATCTCTTCCTCAGTGGGTCACCTGTGGTCTCAAACCTCTCGACTTTTGTACTCTCTTTATCCGTACTTAATTATTCACATCGGGTTTTAACATGTGTTAGTGATTGAGTTCAGTAATTGGGGATTTGTGAAGTGTCCGATTTTTTAGGGGGATCCGATTTTTTATTCTTCATAGTTACAGATTTTATACCAAACATGTCTGGTGCAAAGAGAAAGGTATATGGCATCTACATTAAGAACAGCAGTTGGGAATGATTTCTAATGGGTACAATATACAGTTCTACATTCAGACAGTGTGTTGTTTTTGCGTTATTCACGCTTCTCGATTTTATCCTTTTCTTATTTCTGGGCCGATATTCTTGCAGTCTACCAACCCCATTCACACTTCTCGATTTTATCTTTCACTTGTTTTTAGGCTTATATCTTTACAGTCTGGCAACCCTCTTGCTATATGGTTGGACATATGGTTCTTCCCTTGTTGTTTTAACGTGTAGGTGTTTGGTCTCCTTGTATATTTACGGCAGAGGTCTTTCTAGAAATATGCAATTCTTCTAATCTATAACAGTTCAAATTTGAGTGTGTTTTTACTGCGTTTTCTCAATATACCTGCGTTTTTTTGTAGTATATGTGCAAAAACTATTAATTAGTGTTCTACATGTGAGATTTTTCAGAAAAAGTAGGGTTAGTCTATTTTATCCGATTTACATTTAACTGAAGTAAAAAAGTGAAATGAAATATATCAAAGTGAAATGTGATCTCTTTATAGTTCTAGTGTGTGTATAAAAACTCATTAATTATTCATGTGTGACTGTGTCACTAATAAAGTGATATTTTTGAACCCTTAGTGGGTTCCTATCAGTGATCGTGTAAAAGTAAATACATACAGTGTCTGCAGTGATGAACCAACGGTTCAGTTGAACCCATAAATCTCCAAGTCTGAATTCAGACCGGCTGGGAGAAGACTGCCGAAGTCATAGATTCTCCTAGACTCAGCTCGCGACATTCTCATAATGTGGTTGCCTCCTCTCCAGTGTAAGTCTACCTTCTCTAGGGCCACATAAGAGATACCCCTGAAGTCACTATTGTGCAAAATCTTAAAATGCTTCGATAAAGAGTGGTTTTCGAAGCCCTTCTTTATATTGTTCAGATGTTCTGTGATCCTTACTTTCAGGGGTCTCTTAGTTCTGCCGATGTACTGTTTCTGGCAGGGGCACTGGATAAGGTAGACGACACTAGAGGAGTCACATGTAAGACAACCCTTGATGTCTAAAGCAAAGTCATTCTGAGTGGATAACAGGAATTTAAGAAAATCCCTACCAACTATTGTGATGTTGGCTTAAAAGACAACATTTTATCGGAACAAGAACGGAACTTTATCTTGGGCACACAGGGAAGACTACCTATCTTCTACTGTCTGCCCAAGATACACAAATGCCTGGAAAATCCTCTGGGTCGTCAGATAATATCTGGAATAGGGTCACTCACATCGAATCTCTCCCAGTATATTGATACCCTATTACAGCCTGTGGTGAGGAGAACTGGGTCATATATTAAAGACACCACAGAGAATATTGGCATTTTGGAGGGCCTGGACGTCCAACCCAATTGGACCATGGGAACCCTGGACGTCCAGTCCCTCTATACCAGTATCAGACATGACCTGGGAATGTCAGCTATAAAGTCCCAGCTTGAGACAAATAGTACTATGTGCACCCAACAGATAGACTTCCTGATGGAGGGGATAAAATTCATACTCCACCACAATTATTGAGACAAATAGTACTAATGAACCGTTGGTTCATCACTGCAGACACTGTATGTATTTACTTTTACACGATCACTGATAGGAAAAAAATATCACTTTATTAGTGACACTGTCACACATGAATATTTAATGAGTTTTTATACACACACTAGAACTATAAAGAGATCACATTTCACTTTGATATGAACACATGTTAAATCCCGATATGAATAATTAAGTACGGATGAAGAGAGTTCAAAAGTCGAGAGGTTTGAGACCACAGGTGACCCACTGAGGAAGAGATAAGCTATCTCGAAACGCGTCTGGACGGAATACCTGTGCGTTAAATCGACTACACATCATACATGGCCATGTATTAAACTCTGTCATCAAGGAGCAAAATATCGCTTCACCTACGAAACTTACAGACGGACCAAGTCTCATGAGAATTGGGACGAGATCCCGAAAGAAGTTGCAAAACGAAACCAACATTGCTGGAGCGTGGTGGAGCTGTGGGACGCCACTGGAAAAACCTCTACACGCAGAACAAGTTTTTGATCAGTGCAACGTATCGTGAGTGACAAATGGGTACATCACTCCCTGGGTGTTGAGTAGGATGTATAAAACAAGGGACTCTAGATGCTGGAAGTGTAGCATGGATAATGCGGATTTCACCCATTTGATCTGGTACTGCCCCCCTATTCAGGATTATTGGATTCAGGTTTTTCAGGAGCTAACCAGATCGACTGGGTGTTCCGCGCCACTGGAGATCTCTATAGCGGTGCTTGGATATATCAGGAAAATAGGTCTCGACAGAGAAATTGAAATGAAATGGGCCAAAGGATTAATGCTGGCGCGGGTTGTAGTGGCTAGAGAGTGGGGGGCGGACACACCACCAAATATTGAAGAATGGAAGAACTTATGTGGGAGGGTGCATAGATATGAATATGTCTGTACCCAAAAATAAATAGGGAAAAAGAAATGAACAGTAGAAAAGAGGGGATTAAGGAGCAGGAAGGAAGTGGTAAATAAACGAATGAGAGATGAGTGAAACCCCTGATATGAGATCATGAAATCAATTTTTTTTCTTCTTTTTATCTTTGCAGAAACCATCAAGACAACCATGGGGGGGGGGGGGGGGGGGGAAGGGGGGGGTTACAATTTTGCCTTTATATAGGTATGACATGAGAAAAGAAATAGGATAGGGATAGATTCCTGATGTTTAATGATAAGTGAGTAACAAATGCATGTGTATATTCAGGAAATATCATTGCTTATGTCCTTTTGCATTATTGTCTATTTTCATGTTTTCTTGAATTTTTATATGCTGAAAGGGAAAAATAAAAATATTCTAAAAAAAAAAAAAAAAACATTGCTGGAGCATGGTGGAGCTGTGGGACGCCACTGGAAAAACCTCTATACGCAGAAGAAGTTTTTGATCAGCGCAATGTATCGTGAGTAACAAATGGGTATATCCACCCTCTATAAAGCGGGTAAAGCCTATTGAAGTTTGGGACGAAGTCGAAATTGTGTCCTTTCTACATAAAGATTAGAGGTCCTACGTATACAGATTGATTATTAGACACTTGCTACTGGGACTTTTACCTATATAGACACGCCCTCATAGAAAACCAAAGCAACAACTGACTCAGAGTGCTCTATTGATGTTCTATTTTATGTATTTTATTTATTCTCTATGTATTTTTTTTTATTCTATTTATTAGATGTATAGTACCTAGGTACATTGCGATTTTTTTTATAATAAATTGGTATGGTTCCACATAGCTCCTAGAATATTTTGAGTGCCGGTCCAACTTTCTAAACTATAATTGAGAATAAGGGGTGGTTCTTTTTGACCTGAGCACCAGTCGTGATTATCCACTGTGAGCCATCTATTTATTGTATTCAGCATACTCCCAGCCAAGAATCAGTGGGTTCCTCTGACACAATGTTTAGTTGGCATGGCCCGGGAGCAGGCCCTGTGCCCCACCTGTTCTGAACAGTATATTATGCTGTAGGCTCGACTCCACTTTTCAGAGAGGACGAGCTACTAGAGGACAGTCAGCAGCTCCTGCCCAGCCAATATCTAGAGGAGACATCTGCTGCTTCCTCCAGTAGGCGGGCAAGTAGTGATGAGGAGAGTCACGTGGGAGCAGGTGTTGCGAGCGGTCAGGCTCCTGGCTCTCAGACAGTTGAGGGGGACATCAGTGATGTGCAGACAGTAGCGGATGATGATGATGAAGCCAATCGCACTTGGGAGCCGGGTGAAGATGGGGCTTCATCATCATCAGGAGAAGAGGGTGGCAGCTTGCGTGTGAGGCAGCGGCTGAGCCAGCATGGTGGCAGCGTGGCTGCGAGTCATCAGGGTGGCAGCAGTGGGAGGTCAGAGCCAAACGTGCCTGGGGTAGACCATCCACTTCGCAGGAGCCTGCCGGGCTAGAAAATAGCAGAGCAGGGGTTCACTGAGGCAGCAGTAGTTGGCAGTCAGCGTGGAGTGTTGGGGGGAAAATGCCATATTCGGTGATGTGGCAATTTTCTGTTAGACCACCAGAGGAGGTGAACATGGCAGCAACCACTGCATCACACAGTGGCACGCACCCAATTTCATGCAGTCAAGGCTCTACCACCTCAGCCGAAGGGAGCTGTCTGTCCTTCTCATCATCTGCTGGTCCTGATGCTCCTGATCCTCCTCTTCCTACTCCTCGTCAGTCTTTCCATCAGCAATCCATCACCAAAGAGATTGCCAAGAGACAACAGTATGTGTGCACTTATCCAATGGCGCAGAAGCTGAACATGCTCCTGGCCAAGTTGCTAGTGCTGATGTCCCTCCCTTTCGCCATCATTTCTTTGCCAAAAAGGCAGTACCAGCCCTGCACACATATGTAGAACAGAAGGTGGGCCAGTCCTTGATTCTGTCGGTGTCTGCCAAAGTGTACGGTAGGGTCAATTAGATGTATAGTACCTAGGTACATTGCGTTTTTTTATAATAAATTGGTATGGTTCCACATAGCTCCTACAATATTTTGAGTGCCAGTCCAACTTCCTAAACTATAATTGAGAATAAGGGGTGGTTCTTTTTGACCTGAGCACCAGTCGTGATTATCCACTGTGAGCCATCTATTTATTGTATTCAGCATACTCCCAGCCAAGAATCAGTGGGTTCCTCTGGCACAATGTTTAGTTGGCATGGCCCGGGAGCAGGCCCTGTGCCCCACCTGTTCTGAACATTCCTCTGTCATTTTCAGTTCCCTCAGCGCAAGAAGTCTATTATGCTGTAGGCTCGACTCCACTTTTCAGAGAGGACGAGCTACTAGAGGACAGTCAGCAGCTCCTGCCCAGCCAATATCTAGAGGAGACATCTGCTGCTTCCTCCAGTAGGCGGGCAAGTAGTGATGAGAGTCACGTGGGAGCAGGTGTTGCGAGCGGTCAGGCTCCTGGCTCTGAGACATTTGACATTTCCTGCCCAGTCACAACAGCAACTTGGCCGGGTGACGCCGCTTCCGCCTCCATGTTCTCACGCTATTGGTCAAGCGACAATGTCTGCCTCTGCCTCCTCATTCTCCACTGTGTCCTCAGCCTCCACTGCAGGGACAATTCACAGTGCTCCTCCAGCCTACCACATGTGCAGGGCACTGTGGTGTCACACTGATATGCACCTAGTTTGCCTGGGCGAACGGAGTCATACAGAGGAGGAATTGCTTCGCCTCCTTCATCAAGAAATTGAATCCTGGCTTTCTCCTCGACAACTCAAAATCAGAAATCTGGTGACCAACAACTGGAAGAACATGGTGTCGACGCTGCGTCAAAGAGGGCTAAGAGGGCATCCAGCGTCAAAGGGGGCGCCCTGCATGGTGCACGTGTTCAATCTAATTGTCAAGCGTTTCCTGAAGTCTTCCACCCATCTGCAAGACATCCTGAAAATGGCCAGGAAACTTTGCATGCACTTCAGCCACTCGCACACCGCAAAGCACACCCTCCTTGAGCTGCAGCGGCATAACAGCATCCCCCCAACATGATATGCGATGTTTCCACCCGCTGGAATTCCACCCTCCATATGTTGGACCAATTATATGAACAGAGAAAGGCCATAAATGCTTTATTGATGATACAGGCGGACAGAGGTTCTCCCCTGTGTAACTTCGATGTCTGGCAGCTCATGCATAACACCTGTTGTTTGCTCGGGCCCTTTCAGGAGGCCACATTATTTGTCAGTTGCCAGGACTACGGGATGAACAATGTCATTCCACTGATTCATGTCCTGAAACAGATGCTGCTAAATCTGGCTGGCCAGGGGACAGGAGACGTGGTGACTACATCGGGGGCTGAACTAGAGGAGGAGGAGGAGGACATTCGAGCACAAGCAATGCATACAGAAATGGGTGTTTTTTCTACACAGGTGACAGGAGAGGAGGAGCAGAAGGAGCAGGACCAGCCGGAGGAGCTACAGAGCGATGAGGAAGACAAGGCAGATGTCCCAGACACACCACTACAGTATACAGTGGAGATGGAGGCAGGGAGTCCCTCTGAGTCACTTGCGCAAATGGCCCGATACATACTCATTTGCTTGCGTAGTTACAGCCGAATTGTCACCAGTCGGCAGAGGGATGACTACTGGCTCTCCACCATGTTAGACCCTCGCTACCGGTTGAAAATGGGGGCCTTTTTTACAGCAGCTGAGAGGGAGAACAAGCTGAACTACTATCGAGACATCCTATGTAGTGTGGAGATTCGTTCTGGTAGACAGGACAAGCGGGTGCATTATAGAGGCAAAGACACGTTTGTTACTCAAAAACTGCAGTGTTTATTCACACTAGTTGCAGGTTCACAGTATTACAGTCCATTATCAGTATTATTTTAGTTAGGGGTTTAAGAATGGCAAGATGAGGCAATCAGTAGTGTATGACTAAATGTAAATAAATGGTGTTAGTTCACACCCAAAACAGTTCATACAGAAAAAAAAACATTCACCTTTGATCCTGGTTATTTAATCCACACCCGACTGAATGCTCAGCCTCAGAAAGTCTACCTGCAGGCTTTAGGCGGCCTGCTCGCCCGACACATTGTCTTCAGCTTTCAGCCCACACACAGGCCTCAGATCTCAGCAGACTTTCACACAGCTCCAGTGTCAGAGAGGAGTAATCCACCCCTCTGACACTGCTCGCTGTTTATTATAGGCCTTTTAAAACTTGGCCTGGAGCATGGGGAGTAGTCACCCACCAGGCACTTTGACTACTCCCAGTAAGAGCCATCCCGAATCAGCTATTTATAGCCATACTAGATAGCAAGGTGTCAAACAGCAACTGCTGCTGACACAGAAAACTGGCTCTTACTCCACCGAGGCCAGGAACCTCGGTGACACATACCTTGTACCTTCTTACATACCTCCCCTCTTTGTTTAACCCTGAGGGGGTGAACACATACCAGACAGTGCACTCGGGACAGGGCATCCACGTTTCCTTGCAAGCGGCCTGCCCTGTGTTCTACGGAGAACTTAATGTTCTGTAAGGACAGGAACCACCTGGCTACTCGGGCATTTATCTTTTTTGCCTGGCTCATCCACTTGAGAGGGGAATTTTCAGTCACCAGGCTGAACTTTCTCTCCATCAAATAGTAGCGGAGAGACTCAAGTGCCCACTTGATAGCCAGGCACTCTCTCTTCACTATACTGTACATGGTTTCGGCTGGGGTAAGCTTGCAGCTTAGGAAGACAACAGGATGCTCCTCCCAGTCAATTTCCTGAGACAGTACATCACCGAGGCCTACTTCATAGGCGTCCATTTGTACTATGAATTCCCGCTTGAAGTCGGGTGTCACTAAAACAGGGGACCCACACAGGGCTGACTTCAAAGCGGAGAACACCTCTTCTGCCCGATCATACCAGCGGACTGTCCCCGACCTGCATCCCTTCAGGAGGCCTGTTAAATGCCTGGGGCCACTGTAGCAAAGTGGGGAACAAACCTCATGTAATAGCCTACCATTCCCAGGAATGACTTTACTTGACTAGTGGTGACAGGTCGAGACCAATTCTAAATTGCCTCTATTTTGTTCACTTGAGGTTTGATAACTCTGCACCCAATGACATACCCCAGGTACTTAGTCTCTTCTTACCCTATTGCTCATTATTTTGGATTAGCAGTTAGCCCAGCCTTCCTAATGGAGTCCACTACAGCCTGTACTTTGGGTAGGTGACTATTCCAGTCGGTACTGTGGATGACAATATAGTCCAGGTAAGCCAAGGGGTACCGATGATGTGGACACAACACAATGTCCATGAGCCTTTGAAAAGTGGCGAGGGCACCATGCAAACCAAAGGGTAACACCTTGTACTGATATAGCCCCTCCGGTGTGATGAAGGCAGTTTTCTCTTTACCAGCCTCTGTTAAGGGCACCTGCCAGTACCCTTTTGTGAGGTCCAAAACTGAAAAATACCAGGCTTGTCCAAACCTCTCAATTAGCTCATTGACTCGGGGCATGGGATATGCATCGAACTTAGAGATCTTGTTTAGTTTTCGGAAATCGTTACAAAACCTGAGTGTCCCGTTCGGCTTGGGTATTAGCACTATAGCCCAATCACTTTTAGATTCCTCAATGACATCTAGCCTCAGCATCATCGGCACTTCCTCCAAAATGGCTTGTCGCCGAGCCTCGGGTACCCGGTATAGTTTTAGCCGGACTTTTGCTTGAGGCTCAGTGACAATGTCATGCCGAATTATGGAAGTGCATCCAGGGAGATCCAGGTTTCCCTATTTTTCCATAGTTTAAGTAAATTCACATGGTAAACCTGCTCCGGCTTTCGCCTTCCTGGCTGGGGTACTGTACCTTGTAATTTACCTCTCCAATTTTCTCACGTACCTCGTAGGGCCCCTGCCACCTGGCCAGTAACTTACTGTCCACGGTCGGCACAAGAACCAAAACCCGATCACCCGGGTTAAAGATCCGGACCTGAGCCTGCCGATAATAGATCCGACTCTGGGCTCACCAAGCGGCCTCCATATGCTCCCTGACAAGAGGCAAAATGGTCTCTATCCGCAGTTGCATCTTGGTAACATACTAAAGGACACTTTTATGCAGAGTGGGTTGCTGTTCTCACGCCTACGTCCAACAAACCGCGAGAATGTCTGCCATATACCAGTTCGAAGGGCAAGAACCCAGTAGAGGCTTGGGGCAACTCTCGCACAGCGAACATAAGATAGGGCAGAAGGAGGTCCCAATACTTCCTATGTTTAGATACCACCTTTTTTAACATGGTTTTTATTGTTTTGTTAAACCTCTCAACCATCTCCATTAGCTCCTTAGCTATAAGTTTAGCCGATGTATGTCGCAGTGGCAATGACCAGTATTTGTTGGTGTCCTCTAGCGGACTTCGGTACCGGACCTACGAGGTCCATAGCAATTTTCTCAAACAGTACCTCGATGATCGGGAGAGGTACCAAGGGATTGCCGAAAAGGTGCTGGGGGCGAGTTGCCTGGCAGTTAAAGCAAGACTTACAGAATTCTTCCACCTCTCTAAACACACTGGGCTAGTAATACCGTTGTAATATCCGGTCTTGTGTTTTCTGCACTCCCAGATGACCCCCGAGAACATGTTGGTGGGTTAACTTTAACACGATTTTGTGGTAAGCCTGGGGCAACACCAACTGTTCAATATGTTCACCCCGCAGTTGGTTTACCCGATACAACATATCCTCATGAACCACAAAACGGGGGAACACCGACTCTGCCCCCGGTTGTTGTGGTTCACCATCTACTATCAATACATTTTCCCAGGCTCGGGATAGGGTTGGGTCTCAGTGTTGGGCGGTACCAAAATTATTCCCGGAGACATTGAGGTCTGTTAGCTCAGTTCCTGGTGGTGGTGATGGACGAACATCGGCCGGAACGATTTGCAAACTCGATCGCGCGAATGCAATTAAATGTTCGTGAACCACAAGTTCGCAGTGGGCCCCAATCCATTTAATGGCAGGCGAACCTGAAAGACCTTCAGGTCATATTTGCAGCCACCAAATACTTACCAGGAGTGCACAAATCGTCCCACAACATGGACAGTGACTTACCAGAGGGGGATCAATGGCAAAAATTCCCACAAAAAATATGTATTTTAATCAGGGGGCATTTTAATGTGTCTTAAAGGGAAACTCTCAAAAATGTGCCCTGCTGGAGCATAGAAAAAAATTATTTTAGGCCACGGGAGTACAGGCACGAAACATTAGGCATTCACCGGACAGAAAACATCAAGTGATTATGTGGCTGGAGGTATATTAGACGGTCATTGGATATCTATTTTACTGCAGGCTAGTGGAGTACAGGCCCCAAACATTAGGCATTTACCGGACAGTAAACATCAAATGATTATGTGTCTGGATGTATATTAGACGGTCATTGGATATCAGTTTTCCTGAAGGCCAGTATACTACAAGCCCCAAAAATTTTTCATTCACCGTAAAGAAAAGAACAATTGATAATGTGGCTGGAGGTACATTAGTTGGTCACCGTATAACTATTTTACTGTTGGCCAGTTAGATTACAGGCCTTGAAAATTATTCATTTACCGTACAGAAAACATCAAGTGATTATGTGGCTGGAGGTATATTAGTCGGTCATTGGATATCAATTTTACTGCAGGCCAGTACAAATACATGTCAAATACATATGTTTAAAAGAACTAAAAATATAAAATTGGATTAAAAACATGGCTAACGAAATCCCCCTCTTGAAAAAACCCCAAATGCTAATAGTTGAAATTCGATAACACGTGGTCATCACAGGTGTTGAATTCTTCCGTGGCCCCAAACATTAGGCATTCACCGGGCAGAAAAGACCTTTTATGCCACTGTATTTACATAAGACAGGGATGATTATTTGTTCTGGGTGGTGGTGGATAAGTGTGGGCTGGCATAAGGAAATTCAATTAAACACGATCGTCACAGGTGTTGAATTGCTCCGAGATCCATGCCTCATTAATTTTTAGAAATGTGAGGTAGTCCACACTGTCGTGAGCTAGGCGAGTGTGCTTATTGCTCCCGATTTCCCTGCTGAGCTGAATGTCCTTTCGGACAGGACACTCGACGAGGGCAAAGGCAAGAGTTCCATGGCAAATTGTGCCAGCTGCACACCCAGTAGTCAAGAGGTTCCTCGCTTCTCAGAGTGTCCACATCGGTCGTTAACCCGATGTAGTCGGACACCTGTCGGTCTAGGCATTCTCTGAGGCTGGATCTGGAGGGCGGCTGTTGATGGGTTGGCTGCAAGAATGATCTCATATCCGAAGTGACCAACACATCTTCAAACCGCCCTCTTCTTGCATGCGCTGTAGGATTGGTACCCGCAACTGTTTCTCTGTTGGTGGAAATTCCTCTACCAGCACCCGCAACAGCAGAATGCAGCATCTCTTGAATCAAGGCCTGGAAATGCTGCATTTTGATAGCCCTCTGTGATGCTGGTAACATGTCCCCTATTTTGTGTTTGTACTGGGGGTCTAAGTACGTTGCCACCCAGTACTGGTCCTTGCCCTTTATGCTTTTTATACGGGAGTCCCTCTTCAAATACTGGAGCATGAAGGCCCCCATTTGCACTAAATTGGAAGCGGTTGAGCGCCCTGGCTTCTGTTCATCGCCCAGGAGCCCCCATCCACGAACAACACCAGGGATCCCCAAAAAGTTTAAAGCCTGCTCTTCTTGCTCCTCCTTCTCCAGGCACCATCCTCCTCTGACTTCTCTTCAGACTCCTGCTGACTTGTTTCAGATGGAGTAGCCCCCCTAGGAATTTATTCAGCATTGCAACTTCCTCATCTTCCTGCTCCTCGACGGCTTGATCAATGACACGATGCAATGCAGAAAGTAGGCGTAAGGTACAATGTCACTGATGGCACCCAGGCTGTGACTGACCAGTTTGGTGATCTCATCAAATGGCTGCAGAAGTCTGCATGCGTCGCGCATGAGCAGCCACTGGACACAGCAGAGAGTGAGGAGGGTGCTGATACAGAGGATGAGGAAGGTGCAGAAGTGGAAGGCTGAGTGAGCCACTCAACCAACTCTGGTGCGTCCTTTGATTTAATTGCACGCACCTTCTCCAACTTCCCACTTAGGCTTCGGCCTGGTGCACCTGCCCGACCTCTACCACCCCTGCTGAACGGAATGCCTCTTCCTCTGCCTGTCATGTTCAAAATGACCCTGTGACAAAGTGCCTATAGAAGAGCAGTTTTTTGTGGAAGCCGGAGGCCTCAATCGATATTTTGTGGAAGCTGGTATATCAATCCCCTCTATTAGTATATTGTCGAAACAGGTTGTAATACAGCTGTTTTAATGTACGATATACAACCATGCCTGAAAAAATGCAGAAACCAAAAATATCTGAGTTCACGCCAGTTCACGACTGCTTTGCCTGCATCCTCCACCAATTGTGGGGATTCACTCTGGTAGACAGGACAAGCGGGTGCAGTATAAAGGCAAAGACACATTTGTAACTCAAAAACTGCAGTGTTTATTCACACTAGTTGCAGGTTCACAGTATGACAGTCCATTTTCAGTATTGGTGTTAGCTCACACCCAAAACAGTTAATGCAGAAAAAACATTCACCTTTGATCCTGGGTGTGTAATCCACACCCGGCTGAATGCTCAGCCTCAGAAAGTGTAACTGCAGGCTTTAGGCGGCCTGCTCACCTGACACACATCTTCAGCTTTCAGCCCACACACAGATCTCAGTAGAGTTTCACACAGCTCCAGTGTCAAAGAGGAGTAATCCACCCACCTGAAACTGCTCGCTGTTTTTTATAGGCCTGTCAAAACCCAGCCTGGACCGTGGGGAGTAGTCACCCACCAGGCACTTTGACTACTCCCAGTAAGAGCCGTCCCGAATCAGCTATTTACAGCCATACTAGATAGCAAGGTGTCAAGTGGTTTTCTTATGACACAGAAAACTGGCTCTTACTCCACCGTGGCCAGGAACCTCGGTGACACATACTTATCATCTATGATGATTCCTTGTACCTTCTTACAGTAGTCAGTTGGCCGCTGCTTATTTGCACCATCGCCCATCTTCATGCAGGTCTGGGTCAAGGCCCTCTGCGCTCATGTTCTACTACCATGGCTGCTGGGGAAGGGGCATTGGGAGGATAGGAGAAGTACCAGCTCCATCATTAGCAACTTAAGTCTAGAGTCACTGATGTGCAGCTTTCTTCACCCACCTACTGAAGAAACTATTCACCAGCAGCAGTAGCTAGACATAGAGCAGAACCTGAACCAGCAGGGTTGGAGTGAACCCTGCCACCCCACATCGAAGATCCCCTGGACTACTGAACAGCCAAACTTGATTTGTGGCTACAACTGGCCGAGTTTGACCTGGACAAGCTTTCCTTCCCGGCCAACAGTGTGGCATCAGAGAGGGTGTTTAGTGTGGTGGGGGCTATAGTTACCCAAGGAGATCTCGCCTGTCCACCCAAAATGTGGAGAAACTGACCTCTGTGAAGATAAATCAGGCGTGGATCAGCCAGGATTTTCAAACACCAGTGCCTGATGCATCAAACTAGATAATCCAGGGTGCCACACCTACACTTTGACAAAAGAGACCTGTTTCTTCTGGCTACCTGCTTCAGCTACTATTCTAATGCTGACACCCGCCTGATGGCACATCTGCTGCCAGGTGCTCCACCCACCATCTTCAGCTGGTACTGGTATTGCCCCCCACCTCCCCAATATGTCATTGGGCCAATCTATGGTCTCCTCATGCTGCTGCCACCTCACCAGTATGTCACTGGGCCACTCTGTGGTCTACTTATGCTGCTGCCACATCACCAGTCTGTGGTCTCCTCATGTTGCTTTCACATAACCACTATGTCACTGGGCCACTCTGTGGTGTCCTCATGCTGCTGCCACCTCACCACTCTGTGGTTTCCTCATGCTGCTGCCAGCTCACCACTATAACACTCGGACATCCTGTGGTCCCCTAATACTGCTGAGACCTCACCACTATGTCACTTTGCCACTCTGTGGTCTCCTCATGCTGCTGTCACCTCACCACTCTGTGGTCTCCTCATGTTGCTGCCACCTCACTACTATGTCACTGGGCCACTCTGTTGTCTCCTCATGCTGCTGCCACCTCACCACTCTGTGGTCTCCTCATGCTGCTGCCACCTCACCTCTCTGTGGTCTCCTCATCCTGTTGCCACCTCACCACTCTGTGGTCTCCACATATTGCTGCCACCTCACCACCATGTCCATAGGCCACTCTGTGTTTTTTTCATGCTGCTGCCACCTCACCACTCTGTGGTCTCCACATGCTGCTGCCACCTCACCGCTTTGTGGTCTCCACATTCTGCTGGCACCTCACCACCATGTCCCTAGGCCACTCTGTGTTTTTTTCATGCTGCTGCTACCTCACCACTCTCTGGTCTCCTCATGCTGCTGCCACCTCACCACGCTTTGGTCTCCTCATGTTGCTGCCACCTCACCACTATGTCCCTAGGCCACTCTGTGGTCTCCTCATGCTGCTGCCACCTCACCACTATGTCACTGTGCCACTCTATGGTCTCCTCATGCTGCTTCCACCTCACCACTCTGTCATTGAACCACTCTGTGGACTACTCATGCTGTCCCCACCCTTCTTACTCCATGACTGGGCCAATATTTTGCCTTTTTGGCCTGGTTGACATCATCATTTATTTGACCCTTCTTCTGATCTGTCAGAAGGAAGGAAAAATGAGATACACAATGGATCCTGTCCATGTAGCAACTGTAGGGCCTGTATGACATGGTCCCTATTTTGCATCAGAATTGGCTTATGATTTGGTAGCCAAAAGCCGGGGGGGGGGGGTAACAAAACACAGAAGACATTCAAAGTTTCCATTCACGTGTCATCTCTGGTTTTGATCCACTCCTGTTTTTTGGGGGCTTTAGCATTACTGATAGATTACTGACCAAATGTTGACCGAGTGAAGGTGGATGCTCAATAGACAGGATCCATTTTTTGGGGCTTATTGTTCTGACTAGTGATGAGCGGCAGGTGCCATATTCGATTTCGTCGAAATTCGCGAATATTCGATAGAATATTCGTTTTATATTCGTCGAAATCGAATATTCGTCATTATTCTTGTTATCGCGATTAATATGCGATTTAAATCATAGCGTATTGCGATTTTAACTTAAAGGCTACTCTCCTATTGAAATAGCAATGCGATTAATTCAAGTTATAATAATCGAATTTCGATCTTAACTTAGCACTGCTATATTCCATATTCGTTGATTCTAGCTTAATATTGAATATAGCAGTGCTAAGTTAAAATCGAAATTCGATTATTATAACTTTAATTTTTTTATTTTTTTTATTGTTATATTTTTTTCTTTCCCACTTCCTTAAAGTTGTTCTTACCTGTCCTTTGGATTCCTGGCTTCCTGGCTGCTCCAGTCAGTGCCCGTTGCCGCTTCTGCCGACTTCCGTGCTCATGGAGCGTCCCCATCACCATGGGAACGTCTCCATATACTAGAATGTACTGTCGGATTTGAGAATTACGTGAAAAATCGCAATTCGATTATTTCAAGTTATAATAATCGAATTTCGATTTTAACTTAGCACTGCTATATTTAATTCTAGCCTAATATGGAATATAGCAGTGCTAAGTTAAAATCGAAATTCGATTATTATAACTTGAATTAATCGAATTGCGATTTCAACTTGGACCTGGTTTACTATGGTTGGCTTGGTAGAATTAGCGAATATGACGAATGTATTCGTCATATTCCACAAAACGAATATAACAAATGTATTCGTCATATTCCACAAAACGAAGATAACAAAGTATTCTGCATCTTCGTTTTAGCTACCTATTCATCAACTTCGCTAATTCTAGCAATCATATAGGAAAGTTTACTATAGAGACAGCTAGGTTTAATTCGCTATGCGATTATATGACTGCTTTTTTTTAAAAAATAAATAGAATAATTATAATACTTGATAATTATTATAATTATTCTATTTATAAAAAAAAAGCAAAGTAATATAATCGCATAGCGAATTAAACTTAGCTGTCTCTATAGTAAACCTTCCTATTTGATTGCTAGAATTAGCGAAGTTGATGAATAGGTAGCTAAAACGAAGATGTAGAATACTTTGTTATCTTCGTTTTGTGGAATATGACGAATACATTCGTTATATTTGTTTTGTGGAATATGACGAATACATTCGTCATATTCGCTAATTCTACCAAGCCAACCATAGTAAACCAGGTCCAAGTTGAAATCGCATTTCGATTAATTCAAGTTATAATAATCGAATTTCGATTTTAACTTAGCACTGCTATATTCCATATTAAGCTAGAATTAAATATAGCAGTGCTAAGTTAAAATCGAAATTCGATTATTATAACTTGAAATAATCAAATTGCGATTTTTCACGTAATTCTCAAATCCGACAGTACATTCTAGTATATGGAGACGTTCCCATGGTGATGGGGACGCTCCATGAGCACGGAGGTCGGCAGAAGCGGCAACGGGCACTGACTGGAGCAGCCAGGAAGCCAGGAATCCAAAGGACAGGTAAGAACAACTTTACGGAAGTGGGAAAGAAAAAAATATAACAATAAAAAAAAAAAAAATTCAAGTTATAATAATCGAATTTCGATTTTAACTTAGCACTGCTATATTCCATATTAGGCTAGAATTAAATATAGCAGTGCTAAGTTAAAATCGAAATTTGATTATTATAACTTGAAATAATCGAATTGCGATTTTTCACGTAATTCTCAAATCCGACAGTACATTCTAGCATATGGAGACGTTCCCATGGTGATGGGGATGCTCCATGAGCACGAGTCGGCAGAAGCGGCAACGGGCACTGACTGGAGCAGCCAGGAAGCCAGGAATCCAAAGGACAGGTAAGAACAACTTTAGGGAAGTGGGAAAGAAAAAAATCTAACAATAAAAAAATTTAAAAAAACGAATATTCGAAATATCGAATTTATATCACTATATTCGAAATATTCGCGAATTAGCGAAGTGCCGATATTCGCGAAAAAATTTTGATATTCGAATATTGGCGCTCAACACTAGTTCTGAAAGATCAGAGGAAGGGCAAATAATCAGTGACGCCAACACAAACTTACTGCTGACACCCTCTCCACTCTGTCAGGGGGTCTCTACTTGTATAAGTGTAAAATAGAACAGGTTCTGTAGACATCTATGTGGAATCATCTGACCACGGTGAAAAAGGAGTGCGCTCTTTCACGCTATAGTAGGATCTTGGGCCATTGCATTGTTCTTTACACCTGGCGCTAACATTGACCTGTAAGGCTGAGTTCACACTTGAGTTATTTGGTCAGTTTTGGCCCCGTAATTGACCAAATGAGCGAACTGTGAAGTGATTCTAAGAGCGACGCCTGTCATCTGCATGTCATACTGACACTCCTATGTGTGTTACTGCAAGACACAGTGTTCGACACCACTTTACAGGATCTCTTCAGCAGTTTTTTAACGCGATTCGCAACAATAAATTCGGATCGAATCTAATCTTTTCATAAAATTCGGTGAACCGACCGAATCGAATTTTTGAGAAATTTGCTTATCTCTAATTTTAATGTTGATGATTATGGCTTACAGCTAATGTAAGTCAGTATTTTACAAAATTCTAATATTGTGAAAAAGTTCAATATTGTAGATGCAGGTCACTGGGGGCTTGCTGCAGCCTTCTAGTGTGTGAACTATGCCTGTGAATGTGTGTACCCCCGTGTCTGCATCTCAGTGCAGTTCTTGACACTGTTGCTGTGCAGGCTGGCTGCAGGTTCTCTGTGTATTGGCTGCAGGCTTTCTCCTGTGTATGCTGATTGCTTGGGAATGCATGCTGACTGCAAGCTTTTGTGTTTGAACGTTGGCCTGTTTTTACTTGCTGGTATCTGGTTAGTTTGGGGTTAACTCTACCTGTTCTTTCTGGGTGTGTCTGCTAGGTGGTCAGATGACCTTGTTACCCTGCTATATGATCCTGTGAGCTGTGGTTTTGGGGGTCAGTCTGTCTCCAGCCTTGCTGGGTTCAGGAGATATGCACCTGACCTGGGTTATTCCATCTGCCCTGTCTGTGCGGCCACCTAGTAAGATATTAAGGTCACGTTGTCTGGTTCTTTTTCTGCTCTGTGACCATCATGTGTTGTTCTGCATGGGGTAAAGACATCTGCCTGTCTGTGCAGCTCTGCTTGTGACCGTCATGTGTCATCCCCCATGGGGTCCAGACCTCTGCCTGTCTGTGCCTCATGTGAAGCTCTGTCTGTTCTCCCATGGACTAACTCCGCATGGGGAGCAGGCATCTGATAGTCCTGTCTATGCCTTCAGTAAGAGGACCACGTACTGTTGGACAGCCACCGCCATAAGGTTTTTAAAAGTCTCTGTCTCCACCAGACAGAATTACAGCATTTTAAAGGCCAGGAATTTTGAAATGCTGGCATTCAGGGCCAGGGATCGTGGGTGTGTAGGGTGTACTTCATCTTTCTCTCCAGTGTTTGGGGGATGATCAGCTGAATGCTTCCATGGGACAATGTGGACATGCATGGTGACGATGGTGGAGGTGGTGGTGTTGCTGCCACATCCTCTGTTTGTGGGGTGGCAGGTGCCACCGTCACTCCAGAGGGGGAGGAAGAGGCCGAGACCACAGCAGAAGAGGGAGCAAGAGAAGCCCGAGATCTTTTGTAGTTTTTACGGTGTGTACTCCACTGCAGCTCGTGCTTTGCATTTAGATGCCTGGTCATGCAGGTGGTGCTCAGGTTTAGAACATTTATGCCTCGCTTCAGGCTCTGATTGCACAGCATGCAATCCACTTTCGTCTTGTCAGCACATTGTCTGAAGAACTGCCACGCCAGTGAGCTACTTGGAGCTGGCTTTGATGTGCTCAGTCCCTTGATGCGGTGGGCAGTAGCAGGCATACTGGTTATGGCACAGCCACTCTGCTTTTTCACCCTGCTCCCTCTTATGCTGTGCGGCTAGCGCTGTGAGACCACCACCTCTTCCTCTGAACTGCACACGTCACTTGCATGACCTTGATTCCATGTGGGATCTAGTACCTCATCATCCTCCACATCATCTTCCACCCACTCTTCACCCCTGCCCTCCTTGCCGGTCTGCATGCGGCAGAAAGCCTCAGTAGTTGGCACCTGTGTTTCGTTTCATCATCAAAGACGTGCTGCGGTAGTCCTCCCATGTCTACATCCTGAAACATAAGTGGTTGGGCATCAGTGCACTAAATCTCCTCCACTTCTGGGGCAGGGCTAAGTGGATGACCCACGGAAACCCCCCCAGCAGAGTCATCAAAAAGCAGAAGAGACTGCTGCATGACTCGGGGCTCAGACTGCATGGCTGATTTGCAAGGGGGTGAGGTGAAAGACAGACGCCCATGGGTTGATGGTGCCAACTCTTTGGTTTCAGAAGGGGACTGGGTGGGAGAAAATGTGAAGGAACTGGAGGCACTGTCAGCCATCCAATCTACTACCACTTCTACTTGTTCTGGCCTCACCATTTATACACTGGTATTCGGGCCTACAAAATGACACTGAACGTCCTGTCGCTACGTGCATTTGGGCGTGAAGCTGGCACAGATCAATCATGTCCTCTCCCTGCAACAGGAGCTTCGCTAGCACCATTAGCACTACGACCAGGGCCACGTCCCTTATTTGATGCTCTCCTCATTCTTTGAGGTCACCCACTGAACTAACAGACAGATTAACTATAATAATTTTCCTGTCACGTATGCAGTGCAGGTGTACCTCACACTAAAAATGGGAATTTGTCACCCACCGAACTAACAGACAGATTAACTTTATTAATTTCCCAGTCACGTAAGCAGTGCAGGTGTACCTCCCACCAAAAATGGGAATATGTCACCCACCTAATTAACAGATGGTTTAACTATATTAATTCCCCTCTTACATATGTAGTACAGGTGTACCTCACACCAAAAATGGGTATATTTCACCGGCCAAACTAACAGTCAGATTAACTATATTAATTTCCCTGTCGCGTATAAAGTGCACATGTATCTCACACCAAAAATGGGTGTATGTCACCCATCGAACTAACAGACGGATTAACTATTATATTTTTGTGTCAGGGGTACAAAAATGGTGCATTGCACCCACAAAAAATAACTATAGGTCACCCAGAGAATTAACAGCCAGACTAATTATTATATTTCTGTGTCAGGCGTACAAATATGGTGCATTGCACCCACAAAAAATCATTATAGGTCACCCACAAAACAAATAGACAGGTTCCTAACACTCTCCCTTGCTTCAGCTGCCTGCTTCCTGTCCCAGCACTACTCTGAGCTGATGGGCGGTGCTACATGTGATCCAGCTTGTATAGAGGCTGGGTCACATGATGCACTGGCCAATCACAGCCATGCCATTACTAGGCATGGCTGTGATGGCTTCTAATTGCCGACAGGTTAAAAGCTTGTTGATTGGCTACCCTGCAGCCTTTCAAAATCTTTATTAAATGCTGAAACACTGAACTCAAACCTGAACTTTTCTGGCGAAGTTCGGGTCCGGGTGCCCAAACTCGCAAAGTTTGGGTACAGTTCAGGTTCACTTGACACTAAACATAGACACAACACCTTAAATTTTCAAGTATAGATGGAGGAAATAATGGGAAAAAAGGCAAAGCGGAATGGAGGATAAAAAATGAGAAATGTAGATGTTGTCCTATACATAATGCCTTACAAAACCCTACAGTTAAATATCAAGTCAAGAAGTTTTCAAGCCAGGAGTGAAAGAGGTGCTCCAATATATACAATGTCCAGAGTAACCAAGTATGCCCCATTCGGTGGACCCTATCCTGATCTTCCACCATCTCCATGCAATGTATGTGGTCTAGTTCCATTAACTGCACACTAACTGTCAGAGCCTCCATAGACTTCCAGTGTCTGGGTATTTTTATGCATACTGCAGTCAAAATAATTCTAGTAAGGTCTTTCTTGATGGTTAAAACAGGCTCTAGAATTAGAGGAAGAAGGTTTATTTGTGGACAGGGATCAAGTCTAAAAGTAATCACATGTTAATAAATCTCGAACAATGCTTGCCAAAAGGGTTGCAAGATTAGGCAACCACATCATATGTGGAACATCAGGCCCATTTCTGCATTTCATCTCCAGCAGAGGTCAGAGACCTCCAAATTAATATTTGTGAAGAATCATTAGACACTTATACCACCTCGTCACAATTTTGATTTTTCTAATGAACATGACAGGTTATATTCATTTTATGGGTAAGTGTAAAAATCTTTTGCCAATCCGCACCAGATCAACTTATGCCCAACTCGTTTCAATTTTTTTCAATGTTAACAATACATCATACAATAAGTAAATCAGGGGAACTGGAGGAGTGGATCATTTGTTTTTCTATAATCTTTAATCTAGGGTGATAATGCTATCTAAGTGGGAACAAAGTTGTACAAGTGACTTATCATGTAAATGTTTGAAAACGGTATCACAGCAAAAAATTAAGAAATAAAAAGTAAATAAAAAATATTATGTATCACCAGCAATCATGCTGTCTTAACCCGTTCAAGACCCTGCCATTGTTCACCTTAAGGACCAGGCCATTTTTTGCAAATCTGACATGTGTCACTTTATGTGGTAATAACTTTAAAACGCTTTTACTTATCCAAGCCATTCTGAGATTGTTTTCTCGTCACATATTGTACTTCACTTATAAAAAATACCAAATTTACAAAAAGTTTTGAAAAGTTTTCTATTCAAAATTTCAATTTCTCTGCTTTTAAAACAGATAGTGATACCTCCTAAAATAGTTATTACTTTACATTTCCAATATGTCTACTTCATGTTTGGATCATTTTGTAAACGCCTGAGAGAGAGGTGCAAGTTTCCCCTCACTCTGGATGCACTACCATATGGGGAAACAGCCTCTTCTGTCCCGCGGGTTACAGAGACACTCAAGCTCGTGTCTGGTGATTAGCCTATGCAATTGGGACAGGTCTCTTCATGCCCTGGTAATAGGAACTTCAGAGTTCTAAGAAGACTTTGTTTCTTCTGTGGTAAAGAAGGACATTTTATTAACGTATGTCCTTATATTAACCCCTTAAGGACTTAGGGCGTACCGGTTCGCCCTATTTCCCGAATCCTTAAGGACTCAGGGAGTACCGGTACGTCCTAAGTTTAAATCGAGATTGCGGAGCTGCGGGGGTTAATCCGAACAGGATGCCGGCTGAAATCATTCAGCCGGCATCCTGTCACAATGCCAGGGGGGGTCATGTGACCCCCCGTATCGGCGATTGCCGCAAACCGGAGGTCGATTCAGACCTGCGGTTTGCTGCGCTTTCTGCAGTTTCTGATCCCGCGTGGATCAGAAACTTTAGTGTGCCTAAAATATCGATTTTGCACCCCCCCTGCACCCCTGCATGATTTTTTTCCGGCGGGTGGTGCAGGGGGGGTTGTGGGCGGTGGGGGCGGTGCGGGAGGCGGGCGGTGCGGCAGGCGGGATAGCGATTCCCCGCCCGCCTCCTCTTGAAAATTCGTTAGTGGCCAGTGGGTATACCAGGGTGTCAGCACATTGCTGACACCCTGGTATAAATGGCTGACATCTGTGCAGATGTCAGCCGTTTAACCCTTTCCATACCGCGGTCCGTACGGACCGCTGTATGGAAAAAGTTAACAGTAAGAGGGAGCTCCCTCTCCCATCGGGGGGCTGCTGTGCCTTTGCAGCCCCCCGATGGAGAGGGAGAGAGCCCTCAGACAGCCCCCAGAGAGCCCACCTCCTTACCCTTCCCTGTCTGCGAAGTTGTGGCCACAACTGAGCAGACGGGGAAGGTTCCCATGGCAACAGGACGCCTTCTCAGGCATCCTGCTGTCCATGGTACTGAACAGATCTGTGCTAAAGGCATAGATCTGTTCAGACAAAGTGTAAGTAAAATACAGTACAAAACACTATATAGTGTACTGTACTGTATTATGCAGACATTAGGACCACTGGATCTTCAAGAACCAAGTGGGTCTGGGTCAAAAAAAAATGTAAAAAAAAAGTGAAAAAAAGTAAAAATCAAAAAACACATTTATCACTGATTAAAAATGAAAAAAAAAAAATTCCCTACACATGTTTGGTATCGCCACGTCTGTAACGACCTGATCTATAAAACGGTCATGTTACTTTCCCCGCACGGTGAACGCCATAATAATAACAAAATGAAAACTATGAGGAAATTGAAATTTTGCCCACCTTACTTCCCAAAAAAGGTAATAAAAGTGATCAAAAAAGTTGCATGTACGCCAAAATAGTACCAATAAAACCGTCATCTCATCTCGCAAAAACATACCCTACCCAAGATAATCGCCCAAAAACTGAAAAAAATATCGCTCTTAGACTATGGAAACACTAAAACATGATTTTTTTTTGTTTCAAAAATGAAATCATTGTGTAAAACCTTAATAAATAAAAAAAGTATACATATTAGGTATCACCGCGTCCGTATCGACCGGCTATATAAAAATATCACATGACCTAACCCCTCAGATGGCCACCGTAAAAAAAAAAAAAAACGGTGTAAAAAAAGCCATTTTTTGTCATCTTACATCAGAAAAAGTGTAATAGCAAGCGATCAAAAAGTCATATGCACCCCAAAATAGAGCCAATCAGACCGTAATCTCATCCCGCAACAAAATGAGACCCTACATAAGATAATCGCCCAAAAACTGTAAAAACTATGGCTCTTAGACTATGGAGACACTAAAACATTTTTTTTTGTTTTAAAAATGAAATCATTGTGTAAAACTTACATAAATAAAAAAAATTGTATACATATTAGGTATCACCGCATCCGTGACAACCTGCTATATAAAATTACCACATGATCTAACCTGTCAGATGAATGTTGTAGATAACAACAACAAAAAAAGTGCCAAAAAAGCTATTTCTTGTTACCTTGCCTCACAAAAAAGTGTAATATAGAGCAACCAAAAATCATATGTACCCTAAACTAGTACCAACAAAACTGCCACCCTATCCCGTAGTTTCTAAAATGGGGTCACTTATTTGGAGTTTCTACTCTAGGGGTGCATCAGGGGGGCGTCAATTGGGACATGGTGTCAAAAAAAACAGTCCAGCAAAATCTGCCTTCCAAAAACCGTATGGCATTCCTTTCCTTCTGCGCCCTGCCGTGTGCCCGTACAGCAGTTTACGACCACATATGGGGTGTTTCTGTAAACTACAGAATCAGGGCCATAAATAATGAGTTTTTGTTTGGCTGTTAACCCTTGCTTTGTAACTGGAAAAAATAAAATAAAATGGGAAATCTGCCAAAAAAGTGAAATTTTGAAATTGTATCTCTATTTTCCATTAAATCTTGTGCAACACCTAAAGGGTTAACAAAGTTTGTAAAATCAGTTTTGAATACCTTGAGGGGTGTAGTTTCTTAGATGGGGTCATTTTTATGGAGTTTCTACTCTAGGGGTGCATCAGGGGGGCTTCAAATGGGACATGGTGTCAAAAAACCAGTCCAGCAAAATCTGGCTTCCAAAAACCATACGGCGCACCTTTCCCTCTACGCGCTACTGTGTGCCCGTACAGTAGTTTACAGCCACATATGGGGTGTTTCTGTAAAAGGCAGAGTCAGGGCAATAAAGATACAGTCTTGTTTGGCTGTTAACCCTTGCTTTGTTAGTGGAAAAAATGGGTTAAAATGGAAAATTAGGCAAAAAAAATTTAATTCTCAAATTTCATCCCCATTTGCCAATAACTCTTGTGCAACACCTAAAGGGTTAACGAAGTTTGTAAAATCAGTTTTGAATACCTTGAGGGGTGTAGTTTATAGCATGGGGTCATTTTTGGGCAGTTTCTATTATGTAAGCCTTGCAAAGTGACTTCAGACCTGTAGTGGTCCCTAAAAATTGGGTTTTTGTAAATTTCTGAAAAATTTCAAGATTTGCTTCTAAACTTCTAAGCCTTGTAACAAACCCAAAAAAATATATATCATTCCCAAAATGCTACAAACATGAAGTAGACATATGGGGAATGTAAAGTCATCACAATTTTTGGGTGTATTACTATGTATTACAGAAGTAGAGAAACTGAATCTTTGAAATTTGCAAATTTTTCAAAACTTTTGGTAAATTAGGTATTTTTTTATGCAAAAAAATTAATTTTTTTGACTTCATTTTACCAGTGTCATGAAGTACAATATGTGAAAAAAAAAACAATCTCAGAATGGCCTGGATAAGTCAAAGTGTTTTAAAGTTATCAGCACTTAAAGTGACACTGGTCAGATTTGCAAAAAAATGGCCAAGTCCTTAAGGTGAAATAGGGCTGAGTCCTTAAGGGATTAAACCTCAAGGTGAAAAAGGGGGGAAAAAAAGTTGTAACTAATGGGTCTAGTTCTCTTACCCTTTGCAGTGTGGGTGGGGAGTCGGAAAAGGTATTTTTGTCTTTTACTGGTAGTACCCAATATCTCCTGCCTGCCATGGTAGTGCTAGACTCTAAAAATATTGAATTGTAAGTATTTGTTGACAGTGAGGCAGGGGTTAACCTTGTGGACTTATAGTTCTTTCAGAGTCATGGTTTTAAAACAAGCGCATTAAACAAGGGGATATCTGTGTTTGCTATTGATTCCACTCCTCTCTTGCAAAAGTGTCTGACTCATATGGTGCATGATATTCATTTGAGGGTGGGGGATTCCCATATTGAGTCAATTTCTTGTTTCGTACTGAAGGGTTTGCCTGTCCCCTCTTGTGCTAGGTTTACTATGGTTGACCAGACATAATCCTACCATAGATTGTCAAGCAAGATAGATCAGTAATTTGAGTGATTTCTGTATAGAAAACTTTCTCGGCGCGTCACTTTCTGTGGTATCCACTAAGATGTTACCCCCATTTCTTTCAGATTTTTCTGACTTATTCTCTGAGGATGCAGATCAGGAGTTGCCCCCTCACCGAGAGTATGGTTGTCCGGTCAACATTATTCCCGGAGCTAAATTGCCAAAGTCTTGGTTGTTTAATCTTTCCCAACCAGAAAGAGTAGCTATGCGAGAGTATATTACCGAGAGTTTGGCAAACGGACATATTAGACCGGTGGCTGCCGGCTTCGTTTTTGTAAAAAAAAAAAAAAAGATGGGACCCTTAGACTTCTGGGAGCTAAATCGTATCACTGTCTGTGATCCTTATGTCCTTCCCTTGATCCCGGATTTATTCGATCAGATTGTCAGAGCCAAGGTGTTTTCCAAGTTGGATTTAATCCCTTGAGGACCGGGCTCATTTTCACCTTAAGGACCAGGCCATTTTTTGCAAATCTGACATGTGTCACTTTATGTGGTAATAAGTTTAAAACACTTTTAGTTATCCAAGCCATTCTGAGATTGTTTTCTCATCAAATTGTACTTCATGAAAGTGGTAAATTTGAGTCAAAATATTTTATTTTTATTTATAAAAAATACCAAATTTACCATTTTTTTTGAAAAGTTTGCTATTAAAAATTTTAATTTCTCAGCTTTTAAAACAGATAGTGATACCTCCTAAAATAGTTATTACTTTACATTTCCCATATGTCTACTTCATGTTTGGATCATTTTGTAAATTACATTTTCTTTTTTTGGGACGTTAGAAGGCTTAGAAGTTTAGAAGCAAATCTTAACCTTTTTAGGAAAATTTCCAAAACCCAATTTTTAAAGACCAGTTCAAGTCTGAAGTCACTTTGTGGGGCTTACATAATAGAAACCACCGATAAATGGCCCCATTTTAGAAACTACACCCCTCAAGGAATTCAAAACAAATTTTAAAAACTTTGCTAACCCATTAGGTGTTCCACAAGAATTAAAGGAAGATGTAGATGAAATTATAGAATTTCACTTTTTTGGCAGATTATCCACTTTAATAATTTTTTATCACCTAACAAAGCAAGGGTTAACAGCCAAACAAAACTCAATATTTATTACCCTGATTCTGTCATTTACAAAAACACCCCATATGTGGTCCTAAATAGGGATGAGCGAAACCGAACTGTATAGTTCGGGTTCGTACAGAATTTTGGGGTGTCCGTGACACGGACCGGAACCCGAACATTTTCGTAAAAGTCCGGGTTCGGGTTCGGTGTTCGGCGCTTTCTTGGCGCTTTTTGAAAGGCTGCAAAGCAGCCAATCAACAAGCGTCATACTACTTGCCCCAAGAGGCCATCACAGCCTTGCCTACTATTGGCATGGCTGTGATTGGCCAGTGCAGCATGTGACCCAGCCTCTATATAAGCTTGGGTCACGTAGCGCTGCACGTCACTCTGCTGATTCAAGCATAGGGAGAGGTTGCAGCTGCGACGTTAGGGCGAGATTAGGCAGATTAACTCCTCCAAAAGACTTCATTCTGTGATCGATCTCCAGCTGTGGATCATTGAAGTGCTAATATCGACTTGCTCACTTTTTTTAGGCTGCCCAGAGCGTTTTTAGATCACTTTTTTCTGGGGTGATCGGCGGCCATTTTGTGGCTTGTGGTGCGCCAGCACAAGCTATCACCAAGTGTATTTAACCATCAATAGTGTGGTTATTTTGTGCTATATCCTACATCAGCTGCAGGCTGAGCCTGTGTCACCGAAGTGCATTTAACCATCAACAGTCTGGTTATTTTTTGGCCATATACTACATCTGGTGCAGGCTGAGCCTGTGTCACCCAAGTGCCTTTAACCATCAATAGTGTGGTTATTTTTTGGCCATATACTACATCAGGGGCAAGTTGAGCCTGTCACCCAGCGCCTAAAAAATAGACCTGACATTTCTATTAAACCAAATTTGTACTGTTTTAGCTGGTCAAGTTATTTGTAGTGACCGTAAAAGCACAGTTTTTGTTCTGGGTTGAAAAACTATTCCCAAATTTGACATTCTCAAAATAAGTAGTTTCTGCTATATCAGGCCTACTTGAAAACTATCCCAAAAAGGATATCTTAGATTCAAGGTGCTGATAGTGTCATTCAGAAAAACTTAACACACACGCTACCGTGCAGATACAAGTCTAATTCTGTGATTAAACCTATACCTGTCACACAGCGCAAAAAAAATAATAGGCCTCACATTTCTATTCAACCAAATCTGTACTGTTTTAGCTGGTCAAATTATTTGTAGTGACCGTAAAAGCACAGTTTTTGTTCTGGGTTGAAAAACTATTCCAAAATTTGCAATTCTCAAAATAAGTAGTTTATGCTATATATATCAGGCCTACTTGAAATCTATCCCAAAAAGGATATCTTAGATTCAAGGTGCTGATAGTGTCATTCAGAAAAAACTTAACACACACGCTACCGTGCAGATAGAAGTCTAATTCTGATTAAACGTATACCTGTCACACAGCGCAAAAATAATAGGCCTCACATTTCTATTCAACCAAATCTGTACTGTTTTAGCTGGTCAAATTATTTGTAGTGACCGTAAAAGCACAGTTTTTGTCCTGGGTTGAAAAACTATTCCAAAATTTGCAATTCTCAAAATAAGTAGTTTATGCTATATATATCAGGCCTACTTGAAATCTATCCCAAAAAGGATATCTTAGATTCAAGGTGCTGATAGTGTCATTCAGAAAAAATTAACACACACGCTACCGTGCAGATACAAGTCTAATTCTGTGATTAAACCTATACCTGTCACACAGCGCAAACAAAAACAGGCCTCACATTTCTATTCAACCAAATCTGTATTTTTTAGCTGGTCAAGTTATTTGTAGTGACCGTAAAAGCACAGTTTTTGTTCTGGGTTGAAAAACTATACCCAAATTTGCCATTCTCAAAATTGTGGTGAACGGGAACAATGAGGAAAACATCTAATAAGTGACGCGGACGTGGACATGGTCGTGGTGGTGTTAGTGGACCCTCTGGTGCTGGGAGAGGACGTGGCCGTTCTGCCACAGCCACACGTCCTAGTGTACCAACTACCTCAGGTCCCAGTAGCCGCCAGAATTTACAGGGATATTTGGTGGGGCCCAATGCCGTTCTAAGGATGGTAAGGCCTGAGCAGGTACAGGCATTAGTCAATTGGGTGGCCGACAGTGCATCCAGCACGTTCACATTATCTCCCACCCAGTCTTCTGCAGAAAGCGCACAGATGGCGCATGAAAACCAAGCCCATCGGTCTGTCACATCACCCCCATGCATATCAGGGAAACTGTCTGAGCCTCAAGTTATGCAGCAGTCTCTTATGCTGTTCGAATACTCTGCTGCCAGGGTTTCCCAAGGGCATCCACCTAGCTCTTCACCAGGGGTGGAAGAGATAGAATGCACTAACGCACAACCACTTATGTTTCCTGATGATGAGGACATGGGAATACCACCTCAGCACGTCTCTGATGATGACGAAACACAGGTGCCAACTGCTGCGTCTTTCTGCAGTGTGCAGACTGAACAGGAGGTCAGGGGTCAAGACTGGGTGGAAGACGATGCAGGGGACGATGAGGTCCTAGACCCCACATGGAATGAAGGTCGTGCTACTGACTTTCACAGTTCGGAGGAAGAGGCAGTGGTGAGACCGAGCCAACAGCGTAGCAAAAGAGGGAGCAGTGGGCAAAATCAGAACACCCGCCGCCAAGAGACTCCGCCTGCTACTGACCGCCGCCATCTGGGACCGAGCACCCCAAAGGCAGCTTCAAGGAGTTCCCTGGCATGGCACTTCTTCAAACAATGTGCTGATGACAAGACCCGAGTGGTTTGCACGCTGTGCCATCAGAGCCTGAAGCGAGGCATTAACGTTCTGAACCTTAGCACAACCTGCATGACCAGGCACCTGCATGCAAAGCATGAACTGCAGTGGAGTAAACACCTTAAAAACAAGGAAGTCACTCAGGCTCCCCCTGCTACCTCTTCTGCTGCTGCCGCCTCGGCCTCTTCTGCTGCTGCCGCCGCCTCGGCCTCTTCTGCTGCTGCCGCCGCCTCGGCCTCTTCTGCTGCTGCTGCCGCTGCCTCGGCCTCTTCCTCCGCCTCTGGAGGAACATTGGCACCTGCCGCCCAGCAAACATGGGATGTACCACCAACACCACCACCTGCGTCACCAAGCATCTCAAGCATGTCACACGGCAGCGTTCAGCTCTCTATCTCACAAACATTTGAGAGAAAGCGTAAATTCCCACCTAGCCACCCTCGATCCCTGGCCCTGAATGCCAGCATTTCTAAACTACTGGCCTATGAAATGCTGTCATTTAGGCTGGTGGACACACACAGCTTCAAACAGCTCATGTCGCTTGCTGTCCCACAGTATGTTGTTCCCAGCCGCCACTACTTCTCCAAGAGAGCCGTGCCTTCCCTGCACAAACAAGTGTCCGATAAAATCAAGTGTGCACTGCGCAACGCCATCTGTGGCAAGGTCCACCTAACCACAGATACGTGGACCAGTAAGCACGGCCAGGGACGCTATATCTCCCTAACTGCACACTGGGTAAATGTAGTGGCGGCTGGGCCCCAGGCGGAGAGCTGTTTGGCGCACGTCCTTCAACATTCTTTGCCTCCTGTCTCCTCCTACTCAGCTTCCTCCTCCTCTTCTTCCACCTGCTCATCCAGTCAGCCACACACATTCACCACCAACTTCAGCATAGCCCGGGGTAAACATCAGCAGGACGTTCTGAAACTCATATGTTTGGGGGACAGGCCCCACACCGCACAGGAGTTGTGGGGGGGTATAGAACAACAGACCGACGAGTGGTTGCTGCCGGTGAGCCTCAAGCCAGGCCTGGTGGTGTGCGATAATGGGCGAAATCTCGTTGCAGCTCTGGGACTAGCCGGTTTGACGCACATCCCTTGCCTGGCGCATGTACTGAATTTGGTGGTGCAGAAGTTCATTCGCAACTACCCCGACATGTCAGAGCTGCTGCATAAAGTGCGGGCCGTCTGTTCGCGCTTCCGGCGTTCACTCCCTGCCGCTGCTCGCCTGTCTGCGCTACAGCGTAACTTCGGCCTTCCCGCTCACCGCCTCATATGCGACGTGCCCACCAGGTGGAACTCCACCTTGCATATGCTGGACAGACTGTGCGAGCAGCAGCAGGCCATAGTGGAGTTTCAGCTGCAGCACGCACGGGTCAGTCGCACTGCGGATCAGACCCACTTCACCACCAATGACTGGGCCTCCATGCGAGACCTGTGTGCCCTGTTGCGCTGTTTCGAGTACTCCACCAACATGGCCAGTGGCGATGACGCCGTTATCAGCGTTACAATACCACTTCTATGTCTCCTTGAGAAAACACTTAGGGCGATGATGGAAGAGGAGGTGGCCCAGGAGGAAGAGGGGTCATTTTTAGCACTTTCAGGCCAGTCTCTTCGAAGTGACTCAGAGAGAGGTTTTTTGCAACACCAGAGGCCAGGTACAAATGTGGCCAGACAGGGCCCACTACTGGAGGACGAGGATGAGGAGGAGGTGGAGGAGGATGAGGATGAAGCATGTTCACAGCGGGGTGGCACCCAAAGCAGCTCGGGCCCATCACTGGTGCGTGGCTGGGGGGAAACACAGGACGATGACGATACGCCTCCCACAGAGGACAGCTTGTCCTTACCTCTGGGCAGCCTGGCACACATGAGCGACTACATGCTGCAGTGCCTGCGCAACGACAGCAGAGTTGCCCACATTATAACGTGTGCGGACTACTGGGTTGCCACCCTGCTGGATCCCCGGTACAAAGACACTGTGCCCACCTTACTTCCTACACTGGAGCGTAATAGGAAGATGCGCGAGTACAAACGCACGTTGGTAGACGCGCTACTGAGAGCATTCCCAAATGTCACAGGGGAACCAGTGGAAGCCCAAGGCGAAGGCAGAGGAGGAGCAAGAGGTCGCCAACACAGCTGTGTCACGGCCAGCTCCTCTGAGGGCAGGGTTAGCATGGCAGAGATGTGGAAAAGTTTTGTCACCACGCCACAGCTAACTGCACCACCACCTGATACGGAACGTGTTAGCAGGAGGCAACATTTCACTAACATGGTGGAACAGTACCTGTGCACACCCCTCCACGTACTGACTGATGGTACAGCTCCATTCAACTTCTGGGTCTCCAAATTATCCACGTGGCCAGAGCTAGCCTTTTATGCCTTGGAGGTGCTGGCCTGCCCGGCGGCCAGCGTTTTGTCTGAACGTGTATTCAGCACGGCAGGGGGCGTCATTACAGACAAACGCAGCCGCCTGTCTACAGCCAATGTGGACAAGCTGACGTTCATAAAAATGAACCAGGCATGGATCCCACAGGACCTGTCCATCCCTTGTGCAGATTAGATATTAACTACCTCCCCTTAACAATATATTATTCTACTCCAGGGCACTTCCTCATTCAATACTATTTTTATTTTCATTTTATCATTATATTGCGGGGCAACCCAAAGTTGAATGAACCTCTCCTCTGTCTGGGTGCCGGGGCCTAAATGTGTGACAGTGGCCTGTTCCAGTGGTGGTTGACGTGAAGCCTGATTCTCTGCTATGACATGAAGACAGATTCTGTGCTGACATAAGGCCAGATTCTCTGTTACGGGACCTCTCTCCTCTGCCTGGGTGCCGGGGCCTAAATGTGTGACAGTGGCCTGTTCCAGTGGTGGGTGATGTGAAGCCTGATTCTCTGCTATGACATGAAGACAGATTCTGTGCTGACATAAGGAAAGGTTCTCTGTTACGGGACCTCTCTCCTCTGTCTGGGTGCCTGGGCCTAAATGTGTGACAGTGGCCTGTTCCAGTGGTGGGTGACGTGAAGCCTGATTCTCTGCTATGACATGAAGACTGATTCTGTGCTGACATAAGGCCAGATTCTCTGTTACGGGTCCTCTCTCCTCTGCCTGGGTGCCGGGGCCTAAATGTGTGACAGTGGCCTGTTCCAGTGGTGGGTGACGTGAAGCCTGATTCTCTGCTATGACATGAAGACAGATTCTGTGCTGACATAAGGCCAGATTCTCTGTTACGGGACCTCTCTCCTCTGCCTGGGTGCCTGGGCCTAAATGTGTGACAGTGGCCTGTTCCAGTGGTGGGTGACGTGATGCCTGATTCTCTGCTATGACATGAAGACTGATTCTGTGCTGACATAAGGCCAGATTCTCTGTTACGGGACCTCTCTCCTCTGCCTGGGTGCCGGGGCCTAAATGTGTGACAGTGGCCTGTTCCAGTGGTGGGTGACGTGAAGCCTGATTCTCTGCTATGACATGAAGACAGATTCTGTGCTGACATAAGGCCAGATTCTCTGTTACGGGACCTCTCTCCTCTGCCTGGGTGCCTGGGCCTAAATATGTGACAGTGGCCTGTTCCAGTGGTGGGTGACGTGAAGCCTGATTCTCTGCTATGACATGAAGACCGATTCTGTGCTGACATAAGGCCAGATTCTCTGTTACGGGACCTCTCTCCTCTGTCTGGGTGCCTGGGCCTAAATGTGTGACAGTGGCCTGTTCCAGTGGTGGGTGACGTGAAGCCTGATTCTCTGCTATGACATGAAGACTGATTCTGCGCTGACATGAAGCCAGATTCTCTGCTATGGCATGAAGAGACTGATTCTCTGCTGACATGAAGCCAGATTCTTTGCTATGGCATGAAGAGACTGATTCTCTGCTGACGTGAAGCCAGATTCTCTGCTATGGGACCTCTGTCCAATTGATATTGGTTAATTTTTATTTTTTTTATTTTTATTTTAATTCATTTCCCTATCCACATTTGTTTGCAGGGGATTTACCTACATGTTGCTGCCTTTTGCAGCCCTCTAGCTCTTTCCTGGGCTGTTTTACAGCCTTTTTAGTGCCCAAAAGTTCGGGTCCCCATTGACTTCAATGGGTTTCGGGTTCGGGACGAAGTTCGGGTCGGGTTCGGATCCCGAACGCAAACATTTCCGGGAAGTTCGGCCGAACTTCTCGAACCCGAACATCCAGGTGTTCGCTCGAATCTCGTCCTAAACTGTTGTACTGGCACATGGCAGGGCGCAGAAAGAAAGGAACACCATATGGTTTTTGGAAGGCAGATTTCACTGGGATAATTTTAAGTTGCCATGTTACATTTGAAGACCGCCTGATGCACCCCTAGAGTAGAAACTCCAAAAAAGTGACCCCATTTTGGAAACTACGGCATAAGGTGGCACTTTTGTTGCTGCTATTTTAGTGATTTTTGCTTACTCTATATTGCACTTTTTGTGAGGCAAGGTAGTGTTTTGGCACTGTTTTAATTTTTATTTTTTTACAATGTTCATCTGACAGGTTAGATCATGTGCTATTTTTATAGAGCAGGTTGTTACGGACGTGACAATACCAAATATTTTTTTTTTTGTTTGTTTGTTTCAGTTTTACATAATAAAGCATTTTTTTTTTTTAAGTTTTTTTTTTGTGTCTCCATATTCTGAAAGCCATAGCTTAAAAAAAAAAAGGGCAACTGTCTTATGTGGAGGCTCATTTTTTTCGCTATGAGATTACGGTTTAATTTGTATTATTTTAGGGTGCATATAACTTTTTGATTGCTTGGTATTACACTTTTTGTGATGTAAGATGACAAAAAATGTTTTTTTTACACCATTTTTATCATATTTTTTTTTTCACGATGTTCACCTGAGGGGTTAGTTTATTTGATATTTGTATACAGCAGGTTCTTACGGACGCAGCAATAATTAATATGTATACTTTTTTATTTATTTAAGTTTTACACAATAACAGCATTTAAAAAAATATATATCATGTTTTAGTGTCTCCATATTCTGAGTGTCATATTTTTTTATTTTTTTTTAGGCGATTGTCTTAGGTAGGGTCTCATTTTTTGAGGGATGTGATGTCGGTTTGATTGGCATAATTTTGGGGTGTGTATGACTTTTTGATTGCTTGGTTTAACACTTTTTGTGATGTAGGGTGACAAAAAATGGCTTTTTTAACACAATTTTTATTAAACTTTATTTACGATGTTCGTCTGACGGGTTAGTTCACGTGATATTTTTATACAGCAGATTCTTACGGATGCGGCGATACCTAATATGTATACTTTTTTATTTATTTAAGTTTTACCCAATAACAGCATTTTACAGGGAGTGCAGAATTATTAGGCAAGTTGCATTTTTGAGGATTAATTTTATTATTGAACAACAACCATGTTCTCAATGAACCCAAAAAACTCATTAATATCAAAGCTGAATATTTTTGGAAGTAGTTTTTAGTTTGTTTTTAGTTTTAGCTATTTTAGGGGGATATCTGTGTGTGCAGGTGACTATTACTGTGCATAATTATTAGGCAACTTAACAAAAAACAAATATATACCCATTTCAATTATTTATTTTTACCAGTGAAACCAATATAACATCTCAACATTCACAAATATACATTTCTGACATTCAAAAACAAAACAAAAACAAATCAGTGACCAATATAGCCACCTTTCTTTGCAAGGACACTCAAAAGCCTGCCATCCATGGATTCTGTCAGTGTTTTGATCTGTTCACCATCAACATTGCGTGCAGCAGCAACCACAGCCTCCCAGATACTGTTCAGAGAGGTGTACTGTTTTCCCTCCTTGTAAATCTCACATTTGATGATGGACCACAGGTTCTCAATGGGGTTCAGATCAGGTGAACAAGGAGGCCATGTCATTAGATTTTTAGATTTTCTTCTTTTATACCCTTTCTTGCCAGCTACGCTGTGGAGTACTTGGACGCGTGTGATGGAGCATTGTCCTGCATGAAAATCTGGTTTTTCTTGAAGGATGCAGACTTCTTCCTGTACCACTGCTTGAAGAAGGTGTCTTCCAGAAACTGGCAGTAGGACTGGGAGTTGAGCTTGACTCCATCCTCAACCCGAAAAGGCCCCACAAGCTCATCTTTGATTATACCAGCCCAAACCAGTACTCCACCTCCACCTTGCTGGCGTCTGAGTCGGACTGGAGCTCTCTGCCCTTTACCAATCCAGCCACGGGCCCATCCACCTGGCCCATCAAGACTCACTCTCATTTCATCAGTCCATAAAACCTTAGAAAAATCAGTCTTGAGATATTTCTTGGCCCAGTCTTGACGTTTCAGCTTGTGTGTCTTGATCAGTGGTGGTCGTCTTTCAGCCTTTCTTACCTTGGCCATGTCTCTGAGTATTGCACACCTTGTGCTTTTGGGCACTCCAGTGATGTTGCAGCTCTGAAATATGGCCAAACTGGTGGCAAGTGGCATCTTGGCAGCTGCACGCTTGACTTTTCTCAGTTCATGGGCAGTTATTTTGCGCCTTGGTTTTTCCACACGCTTCTTGCGACCCTGTTGACTATTTTGAATGAAACGCTTGATTGTTCGATGATCACGCTTCAGAAGCTTTGCAATTTTAAGAGTGCTGCATCCCTCTGCAAGATATCTCACTATTTTTGACTTTTCTGAGCCTGTCAAGTCCTTCTTTTGACCCATTTTGCCAAAGGAAAGGAATTTGCCTAATAATTATGCACACCTAATATAGGGTGTTGATGTCATTAGACCACACCCCTTCTCATTACAGAGATGCACATCACCTAATATGCTTAATTGGTAGTAGGCTTTCGAGCCTATACAGCTTGGAGTAAGACAACATGCATAAAGAGGATGATGTGGTCAAAATACTTATTTGCCTAATAATTCTGCACGCAGTGTATAAACAAAAAAAATCATGTTTTAGTGTCTCCATATTCTGAGAGCCATAGTTTTTTTTTATTTTTTGCCCGATTGTTTTATGTAGGGGCTCATTTTTTGCGGGATGAGGTGACGGTTTGATTGTTACTATATTGGGGGTATACACCTTTTTGATTGCTTGGTGTTGCACTTTTGAGATGTAAAGTGACAAAAAATGATTGTTTTAGCACAGTTTTTATTTTATTTTTTCTATGGCAGTTCAGGTGAGGGGGTGGATCATGTGATATTTTTGTAGAGCCTGTTGTTACAGATGCAGCAATACCCAATATGTCTGGTGTTCTTTTTAAATTTTTTAAAATAATTTTATGTGTTTTATTTGGGGATTTTTTTTTTTTTACTTGAAACTTTTTTTTTTATTATGATGCCAGTGTATGCAGCAGGGGTTCGGCTGTCAGTGACTGCCGGGTCCGCTCCACTGATCGGGCGGGTGCAGCTCCTGCACCCGCCCGAACACCCCAGCGTACATGTAAGGTGCTGGTCCTTAAGTCACGTCCACCAGTGCCGTACATGTATGGCAAAGGTCCATGAGGGGTTAATATTATGTAAGAACACATTGTTCCCTGTTGAATTTAATGAAAAGGTTTAGAACAAGATTATCTGCACGCCGTATTTCCTTCATTACAGGAATAGTTGGCAGAATCTTATCTCTCATTTTTGCAGTTTTAAACATGTTTAATCTTAAAAAAAAAAACAAGTTGCCAAAGAAACTGCTTGGATTCTGTAGTTATTATTCATATTTCAGTAATGGGTACAGTAAGTACAGCGTTTTATCAGAAATTATGCTGCCAGGATTTAATACACTCAATAGTATTAAAATGTTCACTGAATTTATGACCAAAGATGGATGAAAAATAACATATACAATATTAAAGTAATACAAATGAGTTAAAAGCTAGGTTCATGTCTGAATTTTTATTTCCAGTTTTCTGTTCTGTCATAGAAGCAGAAAACTGAAAATGATGTCAACGCTGGATATGTCACATGATGACACTAATGGGACCTTATGCATCCCATGTACTTATAATGGAGCCCTTCGGATACTTTCACAGTGTTCACCATTATGCAGGACAAATTATATGTTCTGTAAGTTTTTAAAGAAAACATGATGGAATGCAGATGTAAATCTAGCCTAATTTTCATACTAATAAACTTTTTTTGAAATCGGATTCAGATAAACTCATCATTGTCTTATTCCTTAGGGATTATTATTTTTTTTTTTTTAAATGGTACAATAAATTATCATCTTTATTTAAAGGACCCCCCACAGCCACCAACACACAATTCCTGTTGTCCTTAAACATTGCAACCCTAAGATGAACATTTATATCTTTACAATAAGCATACATATGATGACAAAGACATTTTCTACTTCTAATGAAAACCTTTTACATGGTACACGATAATGTTACAATGTTTCATTTCTCCAATTCTCTGTATATATTGGTACACAACGAATATGCTAACATCAAATTGATTGCCTTCATGGATTGATATTTGACTGATTCAGAAAAAAATTATGGTTACAGTATTTACTTTGTTGCCTCTTTGACAAATAAAGAACAGAATCATTGCTATTTTATATAAACCATGACCGTTGAGAAGACTTTAATCAAATGTACATTCAATATTGGTCTTAAGCTGACCACTAGTGATGAACAAGTATGCTCGTCCAAACACCATTTCGGCTCGAACATCTCGATGCTCGGCACATGGCAATATTCGACGTATACCGCATGTGCTCGAGTGCAATGCTCAAGTCTCTGCCCCGCACGTTTCTTGGTTGCTATGCAGCCAATAAATGTGCAGGTAAGTACTGCCCTCACTGTAATGCCGTAGCCATGTTGACTTACAGTGATTGGCTGGCACCCGATGACGCATGCTCAGCTAATTCTTAGTCAGGGAGAGCTGTGCTTAGGAAGGGACAGACAGTCTAGGGAGTGATTTAAGAATATTTTTACCACCAAAACTTTTCAGAGACCCAAAAGTCCTTTTAAGGACTATTGTTTGTGGCAGTAGCAATCTATATTATTAGAGCAACCTGCACTAAATTGCTAAAACTTTACAGACTAAAAAGTCCTTGTAAGGATTATTGTGTGTGGCAGCAATATCTATTTTTAGTGCATCCTGCGCTAAATAGCATTCAATAGTTAGGTCGCTGCAGACAACGACATTAGCTGCGCCACATCTCCAGTGTAAAGTGTGCGCATCCCAACAAAAATCTGTGACATCCAGTGCACTTTTTCCGTAGACGGTGTCCGCTGCGGACAGTGACATTAGCTGCGCCACATCTCCAGTGTAAAGTGTGCGCATCCAAAAAATATCTGCGACATACAGTGCACTTTTTCAATAGACGGTTTCCGCTTCTGACATTGACATAACCAGTGGCACATCTGCAGTGTAAAGTGTGCGCTGAAAAAATAGATCTGTGACATACAGTGTCCTTTTTCCATAGACTGTGTCCGCTGCGGACAGTGACATTAGCTGCGCCACATTTGCAGTGTAAAGTGTTCGCATCCAAAAAATATCTGACATCCAGTGTACTTTTTCCATACACGGTGTCCACTGAGGACAGTGACTTTAGCTGCGCCACATCTTCTGTGTAAAGTGTGCGCATCTGAAAAATATCTGTGACATACAGTGAACTTTGTCAATAGACAGTGTCCGCTTCTGACAGTGACATAACCAGTGCCACATCTGCAGTTTAACAATGTGCACTGAAAAAATTTATCTGTGACATACAGTGTCCTTTTTCAGTAGACGGTGTCTGCTGCAGACAGTGAAATTTGTTGCACCACATCTCCAGTGTAAAGTGTGCGCATCCCAAAAATATCTGACATCCAGTGTACTTTTTCTGTAGACGGTGTCCGCTGTGGACAGTGACATTACCTGTGCCACATCTACAGTGTAAAGTGTGCGCATCCAAAAAATATCTGTGACATCCAGTGTACGTTTTCAATAGACAGTGTCTATGTGTTGTTTATAATGTACTGAATACACTATATTCCCATGCATCCCTTCAACCACAAACAATGGTATATGGTTGAATCTTCCTTTTCTCATCCTCCTTCTCCTCTTCCATCTTATCAACATGCTTATTCGTTGCATATAATGCCCTCGCATATATGCCCTTCACATAAAATGTTTTACAGGGTCAGCTCAGCTGCAGGCCCCCGTATATGATTTTTTAGAGGGTCAGCTCACCAGCAGGACCTCACCTACAATGTTTTACAGGGTCAGCTTACCAGCAGGCCCTCGCATATAATTTTTTACAGGGTCAACTCAGCTGCAGGCCCTCGTATATAATTTTTTAGAGGGTCAGCTCACCAGAAGGCCCTCACCTACAATGTTTTACAGGGTCAGCTCACCAGCAGGCCCTCGCATATAATTTTTTAAAGGGTCAGCTCACCAGCAGGCCCTCACATATAATGTTTTACAGGGTCAGCTCACCAGCAGGCCTTAACCTACAATGTTTTACAGGGTCAGCTCAACAGCAGGCCTTCACCTGCAATCTTTTACAGGGTCAGCTCACCTGCAGGCCCTCACCTAATTATGCCTAATAGGTAACTTGCGCACATGCTGCCTTGCTTGGATGTGGTATAAGTAGCCGTTTTCTCAGGCACCCTCTCCGGAATCGAACACTGATTCACCATTACCCGTGGTCACCATGGTGTGAGCTGAAAATAACATCGAAAGTTGATAGGGCAGACATCCGAATGGATTGTCACCATCACGAGGAAGTGCGATTGGCCCCAGGTTATCTAGAGTCACCAAAACAGCAGTAGGCCCTCGCCCATAATGTTTTAGATGGTCAGATCAACAGGCCCTTACTCCAAATGTTTTTGAGGGTCACCAGCAGCCCATCAATCATCATTTTTGATGATGGCCTCCTTTAGGGTGTATTGGAGTGCCGGTTCCTTGTAATTTTTGGCAGCTTTTTCACTTAGTGCATAGGCTTTATGATTGTAGGAGTCCCACTACATGAACAATTGTACCACAATGTGAATGAGGCCCTCCATTATGTGATATACAGGTTGTATCGGAGTGGCTCTTCCTTGTAATTTTTGGACAGAACTTGCACTTTATATACAATTTAATATACAGGAAAGAATGTTTCCTAACAATTTTTCCTCTAAAAAAATTGATTTTATGTTTGGTTTTGTACATATTATTGTCAGTCTGTAAAAGTGGCTCACTACTCGGACAACATCATTCCCAGCAGCGACCTTGGAGTCCAAGATGAATCCTGACATCCTCCCTATGCTGTTCCCGAATAGTGATGAGCGGCAGGTGCCATATTCGATTTCGACGAAATTCGCGAATATTCGATAGAATATTCGTTTTATATTCGTCGAAATCGAATATTCGTCATTATTCTTGTTATCGCGATTAATATGCGATTTAAATAATCGCGTATTGCGATTTTAACTTAAAAGCTACTCTCCTATTGAAATAGCAATGCGATTAATTCAAGTTATAATAATCGAATTTCGATTTTAACTTAGCACTGCTATATTCCATATTCGTTAATTCTAGCTTAATATGGAATATAGCAGTGCTAAGTTAAAATCGAAATTCGATTATTATAACTTGAATTATTTTTTTTTTTATTGTTATATTTTTTTCTTTCCCACCTCCCTAAAGTTGTTCTTACCTGTCCTTTGGATTCCTGGCTTCCTGGCTGCTCCAGTCAGTGCCCGTTGCCGCTTCTGCCGACTTCCGTGCTCATGGAGCGTCCCCATCACCATGGGAACGTCTCCATATACTAGAATGTACTGTCGGATTTGAGAATTACGTGAAAAATCGCAATTCGATTATTTCAAGTTATAATAATCGAATTTCGATTTTAACTTAGCACTGCTATATTTAATTCTAGCCTAATATGGAATATAGCAGTGCTAAGTTAAAATCGAAATTCGATTATTATAACTTGAATTAATCGAATTGCGATTTCAACTTGGACCTGGTTTACTATGGTTGGCTTGGTAGAATTAGCGAATATGACGAATGTATTCGTCATATTCCACAAAACGAAGATAACGAATGTATTCGTCATATTCCACAAAACGAAGATAACGAAGTATTCTGCATCTTCGTTTTAGCTACCTATTCGTCAACTTCGCTAATTCTAGCAATCATATAGGAAAGTTTACTATAGAGACAGCTAAGTTTAATTCGCTATGCGATTATATGACTGCTTTTAAAAAAAAAAAAATAGAATAATTATAATACCTGATAATTATTATAATTATTCTATTTATTAAAAAAAGCAAAGTAATATAATCGCATAGCGAATTAAACTTAGCTGTCTCTATAGTAAACTTTTCTATATGATTGCTAGAATTAGTGAAGTTGATGAATAGGTAGCTAAAACGAAGATGCAGAATACTTTGTTATCTTCGTTTTGTGGAATATGACGAATACATTCGTCATATTCGCTAATTCTACCAAGCCAACCATAGTAAACCAGGTCCAAGTTGAAATCGCATTTCGATTAATTCAAGTTATAATAATCGAATTTCGATTTTAACTTAGCACTGCTATATTCCATATTAGGCTAGAATTAAATATAGCAGTGCTAAGTTAAAATCGAAATTCGATTATTATAACTTGAAATAATCGAATTGCGATTTTTCACGTAATTCTCAAATCCGACAGTACATTCTAGTATATGGAGACGTTCCCATGGTGATGGGGACGCTCCATGAGCACGGAAGTCGGCAGAAGCGGCAACGGGCACTGACTGGAGCAGCCAGGAAGCCAGGAATCCAAAGGACAGGTAAGAACAACTTTAGGGAAGTGGGAAAGAAAAAAATATAACAATAAAAAAAAAAAAAAAAAGAATATTCGAAATATCGAATTTATATCACTATATTCGAAATATTCGCGAATTAGCGAAGTGCCGATATTCGCGAAAAAAATTAGATATTCGAATATTCGCGCTCAACACTATTCCCGAACCATTTCGGTGGTGTTTCCATCAATTTCTGACCTTTTCCTATGAAAAGGCACCCTCACCTCTTCAGAGCAGGGGGTGCCTGGTTTAATGCTCGGGTTCTCCCATTGACTTCCATTATACTCGAGTGTCGGTATAGCACCCGAGCATTCCGATGTGTTCGGCCAGAGCACCCGAGCACTTTGGTGCTTGATCAACTCTACTGGCTACAAATTTTATATAGCTGTTGGCTGCTTGAATGTTGACAGCTATCATTTGACCCTCATCCTTTCGACCTCCATTTGTCCTGAATCAGGAGAAGACAGTAAGCTCTGCCAGATATCTCTGTCAGTGAAATATATTCCTGAGGACGTGATTTTGCAAAAGAAACTGCCATCTCTCATCCAATATCTACCATAATTGAAGAGAAGGGGAGGCCCCCAAACACATTAGATGGTTGGCCAGCGTTTATCTGATATTGACCTAACATGTATGGCCATGTTTAATAGGTGACTTAAATACAATTGGATGGAACAACCTACTGATGCGTGCACTCTTACCTCATCTCGAAACTGGAAGTGGTGTCAATTTTGTCCTGACAGCAAAACAACATATCGAGAGACTATAACTAAACTCTAAATGACTGATATACACATCACAACCATTGGGTAGTGAGTGCTCCACATTTAGCTTATTGCTCAAGTTGATTTCGCCTCGGATATAAGATATTTATTGGCAGACCTAGCTAAATTTGGTGAGATCTATTGAGAATATAAAGTGTGCGAAAGTCAAACATATGAGAAGAAAGGGACACTAAATCCAGAATCCAAACATCATGTGATACTGTCTGCTGAGGTGCGTATCTAATCCTATTATGTGTGATACTGTCTGCTGAGCTTTGCATCTAATCCTATTATGTGTGTACTGCCTGCTAAGCTTTGTATCTAATAAGATCATGTGTGATGCCGTCTGCTAAACTGGGTATCTGTTCCTATCATGTGTGATACTGCCTGCTGAGCCATGTATCTAATCCTATCATGTGTGATACTATCTGTTGATCCATGCATCTAATCTTATCACTGTCTGCTAAGCTGTGTATCTAATTTTATCCTATGTGAAACTGTCTGCTGAGCTATGTATCTAATTCTATCTTGTGCCATAATATCTGCTGAGCTATGTATCTAATCCTATCATGTGTGATACTGTCTGCTGAGCCATGTATCTAATTCTATCCTGTGTGATACTGTCTGCTAAATTGTGTATCTAATTCTATTTTGTGTGATACCGTCTGCTGAGCTTTGTATCTAATTCTATCTTGTGTTATACTGTCTGCGCAGCTGTGTATCTAATCATATCATGTGTGATAGTGTCTGCTGAGGTGTGTATCTAATCCTATCGTGTGTGACACTGCCTGCTGATCCATGCATCTAATCCTATCATGTGTGATACTGCCTGCTGAGCTACAGTATTTATCTAAGCCTATCTTGTGTGACACTGTCTGCATAGCTGCATATCTAAACCTATCATGTGCGATACTGCCTGCTGGGCTATGTATCTAATCCTATCATGTGCAATACAGTATGCTGAGCTCTGTATCTAATTCTATCCTATGTGACACTGTCTGCTGAGCTGTGTATCTAATTCTATCATGTGTGATACTATCTGCTGAGCTATGTATCTAATCCTATCATGTGTGATACTGTCTGCTGAGCCGTGTTTCTAATCCTATCCTGTGTGATGCTGTCTGCTAAGCTATATATCAAATTCTATCTTGTGTGATACCATCTGCTGAGCTATATATCTAATCATATCATGTGTGATACTGTCTGCTGACCCGTGTATCTAATCCTATCATGTGTGATACTGTCTGCTGAGGTGTGTATCTAATCCTATCGTGTGTGAAACTGTCTGCTAAGCTTTGTTTCTAATCCTATCATGTGTGATACTGTCTGCTGAGCTATGTATCTAATTCTATCATGTGTGACACTGTCTGCTGAGCTATGTATCTAATCCTAAGGGTTGGGAGTGGAACTGAGGGTGGTGGGAATTTTGTCAAGCAGTGGTTCATTTTAAATTCCCAGCTTTTCCAGTCTCTATCATTCTTAAAATTCCCTCTAGAGAGGAAGGTTTTATGTTAAGTAACAGATCTGATCAGGAGGTCAGATGGAGGGAGAAATAAAAAGTTGCTTGCTGGATGCAGGGATTTTAGGGTGTTTAATTTTGTGCACTTAGGAAGTTTGCATTTCTGATGAAGACCAATGTCTCAGAAAAACTAAAGCCTATATTTCCCTTAATCAGGGATTAATCAAAGAACAGCTTAATACAAGGGTGAATAGTCAGAGCAAACAAATAGGTAACAATGAGACAGGGAATGGAGACTGGAACGTTGACATTAACAATAAATATGAGGCCTGAACACTTAGATAATAGGAAAGTTGAGAGAAGATGTAATGCTGAATGCTGACATACCAGGGCTAAACACAACCACGTTTCAGCCAAAGCAAGAAGTGGATGCAGCAAGAAGAAGAAGTACAATTCCTATAATATAGGATTAGATACACAGCTCAGGCTACTTTCACACTCGTGTTTGGTGCGGATCCATCATGGATTTTCATGCATCACTTATGCGTTGCGTGAAAATCGCAGCATGCTCTATATTGTGCATTTTCCATGCAACGCAGGCCCCATAGAAGTAAATGGGGCTGCGTGAAAATCGCAAGCATCCGCAAGCAAGTGCGGATGCGGTGCGATTTTCACGCACGGTTGCTAGGAGACGATCGGGATGGAGACCCGATCATTATTATTTTCCCTTATAACATGGTTATAAGGGAAAATAATAGCATTCTGAATACAGAATGCATAGTAAAATGGGGCTGGAGGGGTTAAAAAAAAAAAATAATAATTAAACTCACCTTAGTCCACTTGATCGCGGAGCCCGGCATCTCCTTCTGTCTCCTTCTTTGCTGATTGTAGGAACAGGACCTGTGGTGACATCACTCCGGTCATCACATGATCCATCACATGAACTTTTACCATGGTGATGGATCATGTGATGGACCATGTGATGACCGGAGTGACCTCACCATAGGTCCTTTTCCTGCAATCAGCAAAGAAGGAGACTGAAGCAATGCCGGGCTCCGCGATCAAGTGGATTAAGGTGAGTTAAATTTTTTAATTTATTTTTGTTAACCCTTCCAGTGTTATTTTACTATGCATTCTGTATTCAGAATGCTATTATTTTCCCTTATAACCATGTTATAAGAGAAAATATTACAATCTACAGAACACCGATCCTAAGCCCGAACTTCTGTGAAGAAGTTCGGGTTTGGGTACCAAACATGCACGATTTTTCTCACGCGAGTGCAAAACGCATTACAATGTTTTGCACTCGCGCGAAAAAATCACGCATGTTCCTGCAACGCACCCGCACCTTTTCCCGCAACGCCCGTGTGAACTCAGCCTAATTCTTTGTGTGTTATTAGTTTAAGCAGACTGCGATTGTGTATTGTTGTGACTTAGATGAAGATCAGATCACATTTTATGACCAATTTGTGCAGAAATCCATATCATTCCAAAGGGTTCACATACTTTTTCTTGCAACTGTATGGCATAATTAGATACACATCTCATTATACAGTATCACACATGACAGGATTAGATACAGAGCTCAAAGGACAGTATTACTCATGATAGGATTAGAGACACAGCTTAGCAGACAGTATCACACATGGTAGGATTAGATACACAGCTCAGAGGACAGTATCACACATGATAGAATTAGATACATTGGCTTAGCAGACAGTATCATTCATGTTAGGATTAGGTACACAGCTCAGAGGACAGTATCACATATGATTGGATTAGATACATAGCTCAGCAGACAATCAATAATCAATAAGTATGTTAAATGTCATGTATATACTGACACCCAATGTGTCTGAATTGTATTATGTACATTTGTAACATGTAATGAGACTGTTAAAAGTATATATAAAAATATAATACTAGACTAGCACTGTATACTGACACCAAGTGTAACTAAATCATAGTATATGGCATATAGAATTGTAGTGAACAATGACACAGGTCAAAATATATGGTAATCATTGCACAGTAAAAAATAGAGCATCAATCAGAGGGATTTGTTTAATGTATACTATATATATGTTAAATGTAAGACAAAGATGTGATGTGAACCCGGCCAAATTTCACAGTTGTAATTCCATTAGCAAATCTTCCCTTATGTTCAGGTATTAGCTAGTAACACAATGCGCCACCTGCTGTCTGAACGCTGTATTGCAATTTATCCAATTTAGGCCTCATGCACACGACCGTATTTACTTGCAAACTCGGGGTACTGCCATGGGCACCAGGTTCGCCCCAGTTACGCAAATTTATTTATGGCCGAGTGGGAGGACCAATTAGTGGCCCCTAAACTGGGGACAGACCTGGTGCTCTGGCAGAGACGTGTTTTTTATTTGGCGGTCGGGACCCGAACAAGTAAATACATTTTTAGATTCTATTAATGATAATAGTTATTGTTACGGTTACTCCCAGGCTAGCTGGAAGTTGGACCGCTTGGATAGTCTGGATCTCTGTTTAGGGAGAGAGAGAGGAGCCGCTTCGTCTCGATATCCAGAAGGATCCTGTAAATGTAGAACAATCCCACTAGCTATTTTACAGCTAGGATAATCTTTCCCACACAAAATGAGGCGAGGCTGCGATTTGAAGGTCAAGCTAGGACTGACTGTCCTGGGGCATACAGCCTCTTTTATTTACAATCCACAAACATAGTACTGCCCACATGGGTTTGAAATACAACCAATAAATCCGTACAATAAACACAGACACTCCCACACAAAATCCTCCTCTCTGCCTGTGATAAGATTACTGAACACAATGGCGAATATAATTATCACAAGCAGAGAAATACAGTTTTATAAAACATATCACAGGAACCCCAAAACATGCAATAACCCCATAACAAGTATATCCTCGGAACCGGGGGATCTGGGTGAACCACACATCCAAAATTCACCCAGATCCGTTCAGTAGTTTGGAAGATACAGTTTAATGCAGATTCCGCAGAACATATACAGGCTATATAAAAAATAATTACTGTATAATGTGTCCCCTGCTGTATAGTTTAAAACTACTGCCCGATGTCTTTGTGCACCAAATACCGGCGAGATGGCACCGTGTAGAAAAGTCCAAACAGTGTCTGTGAGTTAAAATGGCCGCCATCCATTGTTCTCACCATGTGCTTCATCCATTCAGACTAACAGGGTAAATAACAGTTTTGTAACAGTGCTCCCTTTTTGTGGAACACTCTGGCAGACACTGTCTGACCCCTTTTCGGGGCAGACTAAGGCTGTCCAGACCGCTGGTTATGCTGGGCTGAGGTCTGTTTGTCTGGACAACCCGTCGGCGTTGCCATTCTGTTTCCCAGGTCTGTAGGTAATGGTGAAGTTGAAGGGTTGTAACGATAAACTCCAACGTAAAAGTCTGCCGTTATCCCCAGAGACCCGGTTTAGCCACACCAACGGGTTATGGTCTGTAACCAGAGTGAACTCTTGTCCATACAAATAGGGAGTCCATTTCTTTAGTGCCCACACCAAAGCCAAACACTCTTTTTCTACCGCTGCATAGCTGACTTCGCATGGCAGGAGCTTACGGCTGATGTAGGCAACTGGGTGTTCCCCTCCGTCTTCGCTTACTTGGCTGAGGACAGCTCCCAGCCCGAACATGGAAGCGTCTGTATGGATGATAAAACGCTTGTTAAGGGCTGGGGCCGCCAAGACAGGAGCGTTAACAAGAGCATTTTTGAGAGCTTGGAAAGCCGTTTCACAGTGGGGAGACCACAGGACCTGTCGAGGTAAGTTTTTCTTGGTCAGGTCAGTCAGGGGTTTGGCAAGTGTGCTGTAGTCTGGTACAAACCGTCTGTAGTACCCTGCTGTGCCCAGGAATGCTAGGACCTGAGTCTTAGTGGTGGGAGTGGGCCAATTGGCGACAGCTTCTATCTTGGCCGGCTCTGGTCGCTGTTTCCCACACCCCACCCGGTGACCCAGGTACTGTACCTCGGCCATCCCAAAGTGGCATTTTTCTGGCTTCAAAGTCAGGCCAGCAGCCCGGATCTGATCCAGAACCATTCCTACGTGAGCTAAGTGGTCCTCCCAGGACTCACTGTGGATCGCTATGTCGTCCAGGTATGCGCAAGCAAAACTCTGGAAGCCATCCAGGAGCCTATCGACCAAGCGCTGGAATGTAGCTGGGGCATTCTTCATCCCAAACGGCATTACCTTAAAATGATATAAGCCGAACGGGGTGACGAATGCCGACTTGGGGATAGCCTCCTGGGCCAGGGGAATCTGCCAGTAACCCTTGCAGAGGTCGATGGTGGTCAGATAATTTCCCCTGGCTATACAATCGAGTAGCTCGTCTACCCTGGGCATAGGGTAAGCGTCCGTCACTGTCTTTTCATTGAGCCTCCGATAGTCTACGCAAAACCGGGTTGTACCATCTTTCTTGGGCACCAGGACCACTGGGGAAGCCCAGGGACTATCGGAGGGCTCAATTACCCTGAGTTGGAGCATCTCATCGATCTCCTTCTTCATCCCTGTCCTAACTGCCTCGGGGATTCGGTAAGGAGCCTGGCGTAAAGGAGCTTGTCCCGGGGTATCTACCTGGTGGGTGGTTAAAGTAGTGTACCCTGGCTTCTGGGAGAAAGTGGGGCTTTTGGACTGCAGGAGTTGGTTAAGCTGCTCCCTTTCAGTGGGGCTAAGTCGGTCCCCTATCTTGACCTGAGCTACTATATCTGCGTGGGGACTCTTTTCTAACAGATCTAGAATGGGTAGACTGTCAGGGTCCTCCTGAGGGGGACAGCATACGGCCGTCACGTTCTCCGGCCGCTCAAGATATTCCTTGAGCATGTTCACATGGAATGTCTTTCTAAGATTGCTGTCATGGCAGCTAGCTATTACGTAAGTGGTGTCTCCCCTTTTCTCCACTATCTGGTAGGGGCCCTGCCAGGACGCCTGCAATTTGTCTGTCTTAACTGGCTTAAGCACTAACACCTTTTGCCCTATGGTGAAGATTCTCTTTCGGGCCCCCCGATCGTACCATACCTTCTGTCTTCTCTGGGCCGATTGGAGGTTAGCCTGCACTGATTTGGCTAATTGCTCCATTCGATCCCTGAGTTCCAGCACGTACGGCACAATGGGGACACCGTCAGGCTCCATCTCTCCCTCCCAGTGCTCCCGGATCAGGTTTAGGGGTCCCCGTACCTTTCTTCCGTAGAGCAACTCGAAGGGAGAGAACCCGGTCGTTTCCTGGGGCACCTCCCGATAAGCAAATAGGAGGTGCGGCAGAAAAAACGCTCCCAGTCTCGGTATTCCTGAGTAAACGTCTTGAGCATTTGTTTGAGGGTCCCGTTGAACCTCTCACAAAGTCCGTTCGTCTGGGGGTGGTATGGAGAGCTCAGGAGGGACTTAATTTTGCAAACCTGCCAGAGTTGCTGAGTCAATTCGGCAGTAAATTGGGTGCCTCGGTCAGACAGGATTTCTTTCGGAAATCCTACCCGGGAGAACACCTGCACCAGCGCATTTGCTACCGTATCCGCTTGGATGTTGGATAGGGCGACAGCTTCCGGGTACCTGGTAGCGTAGTCCACTACGGTAAGAATGTAGCGCTTACCGGAGGGACTAGGGGTAGCCAGCGGTCCCACTAGGTCAATAGCAACCCTGCTGAAGGGTTCCTCCACAATGGGCATATTTACTAGATGAGCTTTAGGGTGATCGCCTCTCCTCCCTACTCGTTGACACACATCGCAGGTATTACAATAAGTCCTAACATCAGCGTGTACCCCTGGCCAAAAGAACGTGTGAGTAATGCGGTGTAGTGTGCGGGTTACAGCTAGGTGGCCTGCCAAGGGAATGTCGTGTCCTATCTTGAGTATTTCTCAACGGTATTTGTGGGGCACTACCAGCTGTCGCCTATGCTACCCCCTTTTCTCCGTCAAACGATATAGCTTTCCCTTTTCCCATAAAAAGGTTTCGTTATCTGACCCGCTCCCTCCGGTCTCTGCTCGTTCCCGGTACTTTTGTAATGCCGGGTCAGCCTTAGACTCTGTCTCGAAAGCATCTGGGGTGTCCCAGGGTATGGGACCTAATGGGTCAGTCAAGGTCGGGGTAGGTCTTACCTGTGTCTCCCGCACTGGTGAGAGTTCTCGCTCCGTTCGGGCTTGGGCTCGGGTAGTCACTGGGTTCGCCTCGTTGTTGTATACTGGAGCATAGGCAGAAGTCATGGGGCCCAAATCGTTGCCCAGTAGTACTTCGGCAGGTAAATTATCCATTATGCCCACGTTCACGGCCCCCTTTCCCGCTCCCCAATCAAGATGTACTTTAGCGTTCGGAGTTTTGTACACATCCCCCCCCCGCCACTCTAACGTCCGCAGTCTGCCCTGATCGCTTGTGCTCCGGCACCAAATGGCTCTGGACCAGTGTAATGGTAGCCCCCGTGTCTCTTAACCCCTCAGTAGATCGCCCCTCGAGTCATACCTTCTGCCGATGGTGCCGGCGGTTATCCGAAGCAGCATATACAGGATCTGCTTCGTGAAGTGGTCCCAAATATTCCTCCATAGGGGCCTCTTGGTTAACACAGAGCGCCCGGGCAGGACGAGATGACCCAGAGGGGTAATTATAATTCCGGGGGGTCTGGTGTGCATTAAGGGGGCAGCTAGCCATGAGATGCCCTGGTTGCTTGCATCGGTAGCAGGTCGGTCTGGGACGATCAGAGTTGTTATTCGGTGGTCCTGAGTACCGTACGGGCCCCGTGGGCATCGGGGCTCAGAATTCGGTACGTGGCGACGTACGGTAAACATCTTTGTGTTCGACCCGTGCTGGGGTTCGGTAGTTCGTGGGTTCGTGTAGACGGGAGTCGTAATGTTCATCGGCCAATTTGGCTGCTTCTTCTAAGGTAGAAGGTCGTCTGTCTCGCAGCCATTCCTTCCCCTGCTGCTCCATGCCGTTATAAAAATGTTCTAAGAGAAATAATTGTAAAATTTCCTCACCAGTCACAGCTTTACTTCCGCTCATCCAGTGATTTGCCGCTGTCCGCATTCGGTGCGCCCATTCCATATGTGTATCGTTAGGCTTCTTTTCGTGCTACGAAATTGTCGGCGATACGTGTCAGGAGTTACAGCAATAGTGTCTCTTTGACCAGCGTATACTGTGTCACTTCCTCAGCGCCCAGGGTCCGAAATGCTTTCAGGGCTCGCCCGGATAGTTTCCCAGACAATATCGTGGGCCACTCTCTGTTGGGAATCTGGTGCAGGGCACATTGCCTTTCGAAGTCCGCCAAATATTCATCGATTCCTGTCTCGCTCTCTAGGAAGGGTCTAAAAGCCGCATAGGGTATCTTTGGCCTCCCGGCGTTTTCGACAGGAACGATTACCTGCGGTGCTTCGGCATGTGCGGTCACTAGGCTGAGTTCGTGGGCTCGAGCCTTCCGTATATCCTCGTCCGCTTCTGCCATCAACTGCTGCACCAGTTCCATAGGTGGGTTCGGCCCATATAGCGAGAGCCTCTCCCGAACAATCCTGGTCTTTTCGTCACTAGTCGTGGTCGGGGTTTCTGGCATCGTGAAGCCCTGATCCAGTTCGGTTAATTCTGCGATCAGTTCCCTTCTCGGACGGTTGCTGGCGTTCCCCCCTCTGCTTTCGAGTAAATCCTTCAGGGTCGCACGTTTCAATTTTTCGTAAGCGCTCTCCATCCGTTCAGTACCTCTCCTAGGAAATCCAGGACAATCCCACCGCTGCCATCCAAATGTTACGGTTACTCCCAGGCTAGCTGGAAGCTGGACCGCTTGGATAGTCTGGATCTCTGTTTAGGGAGAGAGAGAGGAGCCGCTTCGTCTCAATATCCAGAAGGATCCTGTAAATGTAGAACAATCCCACTAGCTATTTTACAGCTAGGATAATCTTTCCCCCACAAAACGAGGCGAGGCTGCGATTTGAAGGTCAAGCTAGGACTGACTGTCCTGGGGCATACAGCCTCTTTTATTTACAATCCACAAAAATAGTACTGCCCACAGGGGTTTGAAATACAACCAATCAATCCGTACAATAAACACAGACACTCCCACACAAAATCCTCCTCTCTGCCTGTGATAAGATTACTGAACACAATGCCAATATAATTATCACAAGCAGAGAAATACAGTTTTATAAAACATATCACAGGAACCCCAAAACATGCAATAACCCCATAACAAGTATATCCTCGGAACCGGGGGATCTGGGTGAACCACATATCCAAAATTCACCCAGATCCGTTCAGTAGTTTGGATGATACAGTTTAATGCAGATTCCGCAGAACATATACAGGCTATATAAAAAATTATTACTGTATAATGTGTCCCCTGCTGTATAGTTCAAAACTACTGCCCGATGTCTTTGTGCACCAAATACCGGCGAGATGGCACCGTGTAGAAAAGTCTAAACAGTGTCTGTGAGTTAAAATGGCCGCCATCCATTGTTCTCACCATGTGCTTCATCCATTCAGACTAACAGGGTAAATAACAGTTTTGTAACAGTTATAATCTTACATTTTCAGGAAATACTAGTAGGGAAAAATTGGCATTTTTAGATTTACAAATTTACGTTGAGGAGGGCAAATTAAAAACTTGTACCTACATCAAGCCTTCAACGCGTAATAGTTACATCCTGTTTAACAGCTGCCACTTACCCAGCTGGCTTATTAATATTCCTCAGGGCCAATTCCAGAGGTTAAAACGTAATTGCACAGTAGTAGAACAATTTGAACTGGAGGCAGATAGGATGAAAGAACAGTTTTTAAATAAAGAATACCCTGAAGATGTTTTAGACCTTGCCCTTAACAAGGTAAGGAATATGGAGAGGAAAAACTTTTTTACAGAAAAAGACAATAAAAGTATTAAACAAAAGGAAAATCTATTAAAAATGATATTACCCTACAGTAGTGACTATAAAAAAGTAAAGAGTATTTTATATAAACATTGGGACATAATAAAAAAAGATAAGGTGGTGGGAGCAACTATCCCTCTCAAACCCTTGATTGTGTTTACAAAGGCACCCAATTTGGGCAATAAAATAGCACCAACTGTCAAGGAAGATATAGAAAACAACATGTTGGTGCAAAAATTGATTAATCTGAATGGATTTTTCAGATGTGGACAGTGTGCTAATTGCAAACTGACCTCATTTGTAAAACAAACCAAAGAAATAATTTCGACAACTAATGGGTTTAAACATAGCATAAAATAATTTTTAACCTGCACCTCAGAGAACATTATTTATATTTTAGAATGCCCCTGCAAACGGCAGTACATTGGTAGAACCAAAAGAACTCTCAAAAAACGTCTTGCAGAGCACATAGCGAACTTCAAGAAAGGTGTGGAAACCCATTCACTTTCAAAACATTTTAAAATTGCCCATAACAGTGATCCATCAGGTGTAAAATTCGCAGCCATCGACAAAGTACCCAGAAGTTGGAGAGGGGGGAATCACATTAGCAAGATGTCGAGTAAGGAAACACAAAGAATTTTTGAGATGGAAACTATGATTCCGGGAGGACTAAATGCGGAATACGAACTATTTGGGTTCTTGTAGGATGGGGCTGGGGGCCTCCCGTCGGGGGTGAAACCCGCCGAGTGTAGTTCTGTCATTCGGGGGGCTTCCCCCCGGACGGTGGGCCTCCATCGCATCTAAAACGTGATTTACAAGAAACCCTAACGAAAATATTTCTACAAATGAAGATTTTCGTTTTTTATTATTTTTATACACCATTTTGTTTTTTAAACCACTTTGGATTATGTCCCTAGAAGGATTGGGGATGCAATAGTAGTAATCAGATAGCCCTACTAGTATTTATTTTATTTTACTCACACCCATTCATGTATTTATTGTTAGTTCTAGAATATTTTATAACATGCAGTTTTTTTAAATTAAGGGCAGCTCAAATATAATGCATAATTAGACTGCAATATAGATCTTATTTTTATATAATTTTAGTTTAAGGCAACAGTGAAAACACAGCACCAATGCACTGACCTTGTTCAGCCAGCACTTGCGGTTTTCTCCAGTAATGAATACAGTACCTAGGCCAATATCAATATATGGATGGTTATATAGATCAGGGAGTGCTATTAGCCAAACTAAAATAGAGACTCCCCCTGTTCACATCTTAGCCTAATGAAATATTATTGGAGTAGGATTATTATACCGCCCTCCTAAATGTTTTTAAATTTATTTTTATATTTATATAATGTTTTATACGCCTATATTGTTAGTGGAATTTATAGCATGTGATCTTTTATTCCACTTTGTCACTAGGGGAATATATATATTATATATATACAGTGGGGGAAATAATTATTTGACCCCTCACTGATTTTGTAAGTTTGTCCAATGACAAAGAAATGAAAAGTCTCAGAACAGTATCATTTCAATGGTAGGTTTATTGTAACAGTGGCAGATAGCACATCAAAAGGAAAATCGAAAAAAAAACTTTAAATAAAAGATAGCAACTGATTTGCATTTCATTGAGTGAAATAAGTATTTGAACCCCTACCAACCATTAAGAGTTCTGGCTCCCACAGAGTGGTTAGACACTTCTACTCAATTAGTCACCCTCATTAAGGACACCTGTCTTAACTAGTCACCTGTATAAAAGACACCTGTCCACAGAATCAATCAATCAAGCAGACTCCAAACTCTCCAACATGGGAAAGACCAAAGAGCTGTCCAAGGATGTCAGAGACAAAATTGTAGACCTGCACAAGGCTGGAATGGGCTACAAAACCATTAGCAAGAAGCTGGGAGAGAAGGTGACAACTGTTGGTGCGATTGTTCGAAAATGGAAGGAGCACAAAATGACCATCAATCGACCTCGCTCTGGGGCTCCACGCAAGATCTCACCTCGTGGGGTGTCAATGGTTCTGAGAAAGGTGAAAAAGCATCCTAGAACTACACGGGAGGAGTTAGTTAATGACCTCAAATTAGCAGGGACCACAGTCACCAAGAAAACCATTGGAAACACATTACACCGCAATGGATTAAAATCCTGCAGGGCTCGCAAGGTCCCCCTGCTCAGGAAGGCACATGTGCAGGCCCGTCTGAAGTTTGCCAATGAACACCTGAATGATTCAGAGAGTGACTGGGAGAAGGTGCTGTGGTCTGATGAGACCAAAATAGAGCTCTTTGGCATTAACTCAACTCGCTGTGTTTGGAGGAAGAAAAATGCTGCCTATGACCCCCAAAACACCGTCCCCACCGTCAAGCATGGGGGTGGAAACTTTTTGCTTTGGGGGTGTTTTTCTGCTAAGGGCACAGGACAACTTATTCGCATAAACGGGAAAATGGACGGAGCCATGTATCGTGAAATCCTGAGCGACAACCTCCTTCCCTCTGCCAGGAAACTGAAAATGGGTCGTGGATGGGTGTTCCAGCACGACAATGACCCAAAACATACAGCAAAGGCAACAAAGGAGTGGCTCAAGAAGAAGCACATTAAGGTCATGGAGTGGCCTAGTCAGTCTCCGGACCTTAATCCAATCGAAAACCTATGGAGGGAGCTCAAGCTCAGAGTTGCACAGAGACAGCCTCGAAACCTTAGGGATTTAGAGATGATCTGCAAAGAGGAGTGGACCAACATTCCTCCTAAAATGTGCGCAAACTTGGTCATCAATTACAAGAAACGTTTGACCTCTGTGCTTGCAAACAAGGGTTTTTCCACCAAGTATTAAGTCTTTTTTTGTTAGAGGGTTCAAATACTTATTTCACTCAATGAAATGCAAATCAGTTGCTATCTTTTATTTAAAGTTATTTTTTCGATTTTCCTTTTGATGTGCTATCTGCCACTGTTACAATAAACCTACCATTGAAATGATACTGTTCTGAGACTTTTCATTTCTTTGTCATTGGACAAACTTACAAAATCAGTGAGGGGTCAAATAATTATTTCCCCCACTGTATATATATATATATTTTTTTTATTTATAATTTTTTTTATATAATGTGACGCACACTCTAGATTTGTATTTGAACATTTTTGTAAGTCTAATATCTAGCAGCAAAAAACGCAGCTAAAAACGCACTGATACTGCTGGAACAAGTAGTGCGTTTTTATTACAAATTGAAAAAGCAGCTATGAAATTATGATCATATAGAGGGACAGTTTGATGGAACAGTGTCGTTGATGGAATTGTATATTTGACAATTGATATATTAGAACAGAATGAAATGAATATCTATGTCGGACAATAACAATTAGGCGACTTCCGGAATGGGACCCACCCCGGGTTTTGCAGTGAACACATTTTTTGCTATAAAAGAGATGGTTTTTTGGGGGGTCCGATTACCACTGAGGAAGGGGACATTTTAACCCCGAAATGCGTCTGATCAGACCCCCCGCCTGAATGTGTGTGCACCACAAGTAACCAGTGAAGGACCATTGCCGAGAAACTTACTGTCAAATTTTGCGGGAGAAGGTGGTAGTGAGCTGAAGCCTGGATTTGAACCGGCGGGCCCACGTGGAATAATCCACCGATGCGGCAAACTAATATCCTGGAAGACAAAGGGAAAGTATCCCACTAAAGTCCACAGGACGGCAGAGGTCTTCAGAAACTGGTAAGACTGTTCTGACAGCAGAGTGATTACTATCTTCACTATTCATCTCTAGCGGGACGCCGCTAGGTTCAGTGACAGCGGGATGCCGCTGTATTCAGTCCAAGTACTGTTATCTTAGATGCACCTACGGTTTTGGCACTGACCGACCGTACAGGTTATACTATTCCACGATTGAAACAACGGAGATTGTGTGTTGAACTTTGAGCATGTTTCTGATTATCGGAATGGACATAAAGCAATGAAATAACTAGTGACCATTTTCGGCTGTCAGCCACCTTGATACATTTGGTCACATTCGATTTTCTTTGCTGCAACATGTTCATCATTACTAGAGACACTAGATTTACGCTGTTATATAGAATTTTGGTCCCACCAAATGCTGCCTTATATGACACATGCTGCTATATTTATTGCAATTTATTGATTGTAATTTATTGATTGATGTTTCAAGCCTAGCTGCTATATAGAATTTTGGTCCCAACTAATGCTATTATATACGCCATATGCTGCTATATTTATTGTATTTTATTGATTGATGTTTTAGCCTATCGTAATTATCTGCAAGAGGTCAGTTGATTTATTTAGACTACATATCCTGCATATTGTGTACCACCGACATTGGTGGTATACACTGTATTTTGGCTTTTCCTTTAGCTTAGTATACATCCTTCTATTTGGATCGCTGATTGAGTGTATTCTCTTTTCATTTTAACTAATAAACGTAGTGACCAAATTCCTCAGGTGTGCCCAGTCTCTCTCTCTCTCTATATATATATATATTTTGTCTTTGCCGAGTAGTGGGGTGACACTACTTGACTGTGAGCACCCTGTTTAGTGACTAGCAGCCCTGTGCGTCCTACTACCTTATATCTCCAATTATTTATAGATTACTGTATGTTTTTAAAAAAAGAAAATATTAATGCAATTTAGTTTATCAGAGAATTAGTGCATTGTGTGGAGTAGGTGTATAAACACTTAAGATTTACATCTAAATCCAAAAGTTACACATGTTTATGGTCATTATAGTGTTTTTTAGATTAGAGATAGTTCGGATACAGTTTAATGTTATTTTTTGGGGTATTTTATATTTATTAGCTACTTTAGACACTTATGCCACTTGCACACGACCGTATGCCCTACGAGACACACGGTCCAAAAAATAAAATCGTATCAATATAGATAATAATCGCATCTACGAATATTTCAGAATTCGTGATCTACAGAACAATCATTGTGCTGCATGCAATATCTACACAAACAACATATATGCTTTAAGAGAATATTACTTACAGTTAATATGATGTTGTCCTCATCTTTCTCCAATATGTGTCTGAACTTTGACGTACTTCCAGTAGCCATTGTAGTCATTCACTTGTAAAGTTCAAATAGTGATGATGAATGCTTTATAGGACACTGGTCACAGTCACTGGGCGGTTCTAGTACTTTAAATTACGTCATACCCTTTTTCACGCACGTTTACGCTACCCGCTTTATTTAAATTAGGGACAGCGATAGCAAATAAAAAAATTAATAAAAATCAAATATTATTTAGAACAAAAAATCGAAATCAAGATTTCGATTATTTCACGAATATTCAAAAAAAATTAATACATAGCAATATAGCGAATATATTCGTTATTTAATCAACTTCGGCATACACCTCCCCGACAAGCGTCCCCGTCACCATGGGAACGCCTGTGGGTTAGAAAATACCATCGGATCTGAGTTTTCCCTAAGAGTGTGAAAACTCAGATCCGATGGTATATTCTAACCCACAGGCGTTCCCATGGTTACGGGGACGCTTGTCGGGGAGCAGTATGCCAAAGTGGAATAACTACACATTGGAAAAAAAAAAAAAGGAAGAATATTCTAAATAACAAATTTATTCTTAATATTGCTCTAACTTCGTCTTTTAGAATATTCGTAATATTCTAAAAGACTAAGTTAGAGCAATATTATGAATATTCGTAAAATACACATATATAGATTGTAATTTAACTAATATTGTGCTATAGTAATCATTTTTTTTGTCAATTTTTTTTTGCCTCTTCTGAACTTCAGTTTTAGAAAATATGTACACTATTAAAAAAAAATTACTATAGCACTATATTAGCTAAATTACAATCTATATATGTGTATTTTACGAATATTCGTAATATTGCTCTAACTTCGTCTTTTAGAATATTACGAATATTCTAAAAGACGAAGTTAGAGCAATATTAAGAATATTCGTAAAATACACATATAGACTGCAATTTAGCTAATATAGTGCAATAGTAATTTTTTTTAATAGTGTACATATTTTCCAAAACTGAAGTTCAGAAGAGGCAAAAAAAAATTGAAAAAAAAACTAAAATTATAGCACTATATTAGCTAAATTACAGTCTATATATGTATTTTACGAATATTCGTAATATTGCTCTAACTTCGTCTTTTAGAATATTACGAATATTCTAAAAGATGAAGTTAGAGCAATATTAAGAATATTCGTAAAATACACATATAGACTGCAATTTAGCTAATATAGTGCAATAGTAATTTTTTTTAATAGTGTACATATTTTCCAAAACTGAAGTTCAGAAGAGGCAAAAAAAATTTGAAAAAAAAACAAAGATTATAGCACTATATTAGCTAAATTACAGTCTATATGTGTATTTTAGGCCCCAACACTGTTCATGAATGTTGAGGCCTACAAGGGCACAATGAGTTTTTCATTAATGATTGTTAGCTTAAAGGGAACCTGTCACCAGGATTTTGTGCATAGAGCTGGGGACATGGGCTGCTAGATGGCCGCTAGCACATCTGCAATACCCAGTCCCCATAGCTCTCTGTGCTTTTATTGTGTTAAAAAACCGTTTTGATCCATATGCAAATGAACCTGATATGAGTCCTGTGTCCGGAGATGAGTCCAGCGGAAAGGAGCCCAGCACCGCCCCGCTATGGGGACTGGGTATTGCAGATGTGCTAGCGGCCATCTAGTAGCCCATGTCCCCAGCTCTATGCACAAAATCCTGGTGACAGGTTCCCTTTAACATTATTAGGAACACTTCAGGAATACTTTGGTAGCCTTGGGGTACCCTTTTCAGGAAAGCATTCTTTAGATGCTGAAGCGATAACATGATGAGCATGAGTAAATTAGAGTGATACATTGAAAATGCTCTTGATAGACTATATACTGTAGAACTCTCTGTATACAATATATCCTACTATCAGTATTTCAATATGTATTTCTAATGCTAAAACTGAAAGAGTCTCAGGTCTGTAAGGAAAGCTTAAAATATACAGGGTGTCTCAAAAGTAATAAAAAATAAACTAAAAATGTTTTGGCAGATGATAAACCAATATTAGACAAAAACTGTGGCAGAAGAGGGAAACCCATTAAACCATGTCACCAGAAAGACAGAGTTCTTGAATCATGCCATCTTGGATTCAAGTTTAGTTTTTCAAATGAGAAGGTAAGTATGTGACACATCAAGCTGAGAAAACAATTGTGTGCCTCATGTTAACATACATTTATTTGTTCTCATGTTACAGCAGTGTTTTCCTTTTGTACAGGGGATATGAAAAATGGCATTATCCCAAGTGTAACATCCTGAAGTATGTCACTAAAACTCTTTCTCCCCGCTGCATCATGTCAGGTGCATATGTATTGCCATCTTGTGTAATCTAACAATGCATTTTCCATAATATGTATTTTTCTAAGCCTGTTTCATATATTATGCTGTAATTTCCCTGTACACCAGCAGGTGGCAGCAATGTATTTAGCAGGACCATAGCCAGTTTAGTATTGCTAGACTGGAATAGTTCATTCCAGTTTTAGCTCCCCCTCCTCTGTGAGCAGAAGTGGGCTGGTCCCATGTCCTGCCTCATGGGGAGGAAAGAAAGTTCTAGTTAGAGTACCAGCCACCCTGGCTAGGGGAAGACTGTGTTGGTAGGAGCTCCCAGAAACAGGGATCCCAAGACAGGATTGAGCCTCGGCTAAGGCCAAGATCACTTTTCCCAGCCTGAGCCATCTTCCTCAGTGCTGGTTGACAAGCAAGCAGCCACCTCCAGATCTACAGATCTCCAGGAAGCCATTCCCTGTGAGCAGAACTGTGAGTGTTTAATCCAAAGACCAGGAGAAGCCAAATTCCTCCTCAGCTAGTCAGGCCCATATCAAGCAGAAGACAGACAGAGCAGAAGATAAATACCTGCCAGATTCTCCAGGCATATAGTATAGGAGCAGAAGAGGCATTAACCCCTGCCATACATTGCCAATACCTGCTGGGACCTAAGGACTATTGCTGTACGGTATGGATTTAAAGCTGCAAGTCACTAAGTAAAGACAAGTTGGATCCTATTACCTGTTTGGATCTCAATTATTCCTCAATTACTCCTATTAACCGCACTCAATTTATTGCATGTGAGCCAGGATTCAGGAGTCCAGCCGTTCCAAGGTAGGAGACACCGTTGACACTACAATATCTACCACACAGAGATAATATCCCCCTCTGGCATTCCTCACTTGGTACGTGAGCTATAACATCTTAAAGGGCCCTGCTACAGTACCTGCGCAAGCTGCAATTGTCGTCACAAACTAAAAACTATTAATATTGCGCCAGTGTGCATCTGTCCCCATCCGGCTTACTGCACAAGCATAACATGCTGAAATCATCCTCTTTTCGGATGAACTAAGCACTTGTGTTGTCGCAAAAGATTTCAGCCAATTCCACCCAAACAGGCCTGCTAATAGCAACAGTACAGTTGCCAAATTTTAGCCAAATTTTAAGAAACTGTTTCTGTCACCAATAAACTGAAAGCTGCTTCATCACAAGCCACTACAAATGAAGCAACAGCAACCACTGTTTTGGCTTCATTCAGCAAGAGCCTTCAACGTAGCACTCATCCTCATGTTGGCAGTGGGGTTATCCAAGCCTGCATTCAGCAAATTTGTCTAGTCATAAATGCAGTGATGCTGCAATACTCAACATGTTCTGCTTTGGATAACGCAATCCTTCACATTGGCTGCACAGAAATAAGATCACTGTTTAACATTAGGACAAATAAAGTTACATTAACATGATGCACATCACTGTTTTTCCAGTGAAATTCTCTACCAGTTTGATGTGTCATTGTTACAAAGTGTGCGTGGAACCAATGTGTCAACCAACAGATTTTTACTATGGTCTACTCCTATAGGCTATTATCCTAACAGTCCCATATTTACCCTTTAAACCCTTTACATGGCTCTGGACTTTGCTGCAGGGAAAACACTAAGCTACTTCCTCCTGGAGTAATCTCTGTATGTTTGACAGCTGACCCATGGGGTCCAGAGGCACCGGTGAAGAGCACCAAGGAGTGAGGCAAAACTATAGTCAGGAACAGGCCAGTAAACAGTCCAAGGTCAGGACAGGCAGCAAATGGTCAATACACAGATCAGGCACAGGTCAGGTAAGGAAGTGGAGGATCAATACTCAGGAAAAAGGCATATGAGCAGACAAACAAATACAGCACACCTTATCAGGAACCAACAAGCTAGAAAACTATTGCTCAGTCACCTTCCCTTATGGGTAGATGTCTTAAAGGGAACCTGTCATGTGGACATTTGATTATAATCTAACTAATTATATACAATCATTAACTACTAAAAAGTACCTTAGATGTATTCACTTACTGGTGTGACAGATGGTTATCTCATAATATACACACAAAGATGCCACATGCCGCATGCTAATGAGCTGATTTGAGTCCAGCGTGATGTCAGTGAGTCCAGCGTTTTTTTTAATTCAGAGCTATAGCCACTCCCCTGCCCACCTGCTGCTGATTCATATGGAAAAAAAACTGTCAACCAGCAGCAGGTAGGCAGGGAGAGTTAGGAGCTCATGAATATTCAGGACTCATCATTATGAGCTGGAGCTTTTCAATACAAGATGTTGGCAGATTGACTGGGGCAATTAAAGAAAGTGACCCAGCATTTTGGTAAGAGAATCTGTCACTTATTTATATTGCCCTTAGTCAGGACACCATAAAACTGGTGACAGGTTCCCTTTAAGTTCAAAAAGTGACTAGCTATTGACTGGTGTGAACTAGAGTGCACTCGCTGGCCCTTCACGAGCTGATGGGATCGTATGTACAATGTACACCCCTAGGAGCCCTAGTATATACATGTTGAGGTCTGCAAGTGGTACAAAATGGCCTAGTGTCGTGTCATTGTGTCACGGTGGTCCTACCTCAGGCTGTTGATCCCTGGGGGTGGTTTGCTGCAATAATTGAGTTGAAGTAGACAGAGAAGACCAGACTCAGGAAACTGTTAACTTGACTTTACTTGAATATACTTAATAATACAGTAAAGTTGCCTTACTTGACTGGAATTAACTTCTCTTGGTCCCAGCAAGGTGCAGGGTGGTGGCAGTTGGCCCAAATACTTCTCTTAGTTCCTATATGGCTACAGTCTGTTTTGTGTCCCAAAAGAGTAGGGTGCCCTAAGGCTGTTAAATTCTATTTGTGAAGAATTACTTTGTCACGAATCACATTCCATTGTATGTAGCAGGCACAATGATGGAGAATGGCGATTGCCATCTTGATTAAAGAAAAGTGCCAAATTATGCACAAGTCAACATGATGTCACCACGTCATCATACTGGGTGGGCACATTGAAGTCATTACTGATGACGTCACCGCACCTAGCCAGTGTGATTACATAGTGACATCACACAGCAGCGCTAGATTTGGCACGTTTTGTCCAATCAAGATGGCAGCTACGGCCTTTCCACAAGCAAATGGAGGTATGTATTTGTTTTTTACCAGCATTTCATGAAAAATTTATTTGTTACCATTAAGCGCGAGAAAATTTGGCTTCGTAATTAGTGATGATCAAGCATGCTCGGCCGAACACCTGTTCTGCTCGAGCATCTCGATGCTCGGCACATGACGGTACTCGGCCGAGTACGGCATGTCCTCGAGCGCAATGCTCGAGTCTCCTCCCCGCACGTTTCTTAGCTTCTACGCAGCCAATAAACATGCAAGGAGGTACTGGCACGCACTGTAATGCTGTAGCCATATTGGCTACTGGCTTTACAGTGATTGCCTGGCCGGAACGCGTCATCGGGTGCTATAAAGCACCTGATGACTAGTGATGAGCAGCAGGGGCAATATTCAAATTCATGATATTTCGCGAATATTTGGGCGAATATTCGCCATATATTCGCAAATTCGAGAATTTGTTATCTCCAGTCATTATTTTCTTGATTGCGGAAATCGGCAATTGAAAAATTCACAATAAAGATTTGCATTCCGAAAATTCGCAATCAACACTACTCCTGAAGTCAAAGATATTGCAGCCTTCTCATTGGCCCACAAGCTAGAAGCAGGGAGGGATCAAGTTTACTGATTAAAAAAAATCTCGAATGTTCGAAATTACGAATATACACTCACCTAAAGAATTATTAGGAACACCATACTAATACGGTGTTGGACCCCCTTTTGCCTTCAGAATTGCCTTAATTCTACGTGGCATTGATTCAACAAGTTGCTGATAGCATTATTTAGAAATGTTGGCCCATATTGATAGGATAGTATCTTGCAGTTGATGGAGATTTGAGGGATGCACATCCAGGGCACGAAGCTCCCGTTCCACCACATCCCAAAGATGCTCTATTGGCTTGAGATCTGGTGACTGTGGGGGCCATTTTAGTACAGTGAACTCATTGTCATGTTCAAGAAACCAATTTGAAATGATTCGAGCTTTGTGACATGGTGCATTATCCTGCTGGAAGTAGCCATCAGAGGATGGATACATGGTGGTCATGAAGGGATGGACATGGTCAGAAACAATGCTCAGGTAGGCCGTGGCATTTAAACGATGCCCAATTGGCACTAAGGGGCCTAAAGTGTGCCCAGAAAACATCCCCCACACCATTACACCACCACCACCAGCCTGCACAGTGGTAACAAGGCATGATGGATACATGTTCTCATTCTGTTTACGCCAAATTCGGACTCTACCATTTGAATGTCTCAACAGAAATCGAGACTCATCAGACCAGGCAACATTTTTCCAGTCTTCAACAGTCCAACTTTGGTGAGCTCGTGCAAATTGTAGCCTCTTTTTCCTATTTGTAGTGGAGATGAGTGGTACCCGGTGGGGTCTTCTGCTGTTGTAGCCCATCCACCTCAAGGTTGTGCGTGTTGTGGCTTCACAAATGCTTTGCTGCATACCTCGGTTGTAACGAGTGGTTATTTCAGTCAACGTTGCTCTTCTATCAGCTTGAATCAGTCGGCCCATTCTCCTCTGACCTCTAGCATCCACAAGGCATTTTTGCCCACAGGACTGCCGCATACTGGATGTTTTTCCCTTTTCATACCATTCTTTGTAAACCCTAGAAATGGTTGTGCGTGAAAATCCCAGTAACTGAGCAGATTGTGAAATACTCAGACCGGCCAGTCTGGCACCAACAACCATGCCACACTCAAAATTGCTTAAATCACCTTTCTTTCCCATTCTGACATTCAGTTTGGAGTTCAGGAGATTGTCTTGACCAGGACCACCCCCCTAAATGCATTGAAGCAACTGCCATCTGATTTGCATTAATGAGAAATAGAACAGGTGTTCCTAATAATTAGGTGAGTGTATATCACTATATTCTAAATATTCCCAAATTCTCTAAGTGCTGATATTCACGATAAGAATATGCAATTCGAATATTCGTGATCAACACTACTGATGACACGTGTTCGGCTCAGTATTAGTCAGGGAGAGCTGAGCATAGGAAGGTAAAGACAGTGTAGGGAGTGTTATTGGAAGATTTTTATTACAAAACCTTTTCAGAGAACCAAAAGTCCTTTTAAGGACTATTGTGTGTGACAGCAGCAATATATGTTTGAAGCGCAACCTGCGCTAAATTGCTCAGTCTTAGGGGAGAGCTATGCATAGAAAGGGACAGAGTGTAGGGAGTGTTATTGGAAGATTTTTATAAGAAAAACTTTTCAGAGACCCAAAAGTCCTTTTAAGGACTATTGTGTGTGACAGCAGCAATATAATTTTTTTTAGTACCCTGCACTAAATAGCGTCTAATAGGCCGCTGCCGTACTTTTTCCTTAGACGGTGTCTGCTGCGGACAGTTAAATTATCCGCGCCACATCTCCTGTGTACAATGTGCGCATCCCTAAATTATTAGTGACATCCAGAGTACTTTTTTCGTAGATGGTGTCTGCTGCGTACAGTTAAATTATCCGCGCCACATCTCCTGTATAAAGTGTGCGCATCCCTAAAATATCAGTGACATCCAGTGTACTTTTTCCATAGACTGTGTCCGCTGTGGAGAAGTCAAATAATCCACGCCACATCTCCTGCGTAAAGTGTGCACATCCCTAAAATATCAGTGGCATCCAGGGTACTCTTTCAATAGATGGTGTCCGCTGCGGACAGTGAGATTAGCTGCGCCACATCTCCAGTGTAAAATGTGCGCATCCAAAAAATATCTGTGACATCCAGTGTACGTTTTCAATAGACGGTGTCCGCTGCGGACAGTGAGATTAGCTGCGCCACATCTCCAGTATAAAGTGTGCACATCCAAAAAATATCTGTGACATCCAGTGTACTTTTTCAATAGACGGTGTCCGCTGCGGTCAGTGACATTACCAGTGCCACATCTACAGTGTAAATTGTGCGCCTAAAATTTTTATCTGTGACATACAGTGTACTTTTTACGTAGACGCTTTGGACAGTGACATTACCGGTGGTACCTCTCCTGTATAACGTTTCCTCATCCCAAATACCTGCGACATTCCCTGCAATTTTTTATTAGCCTCTAATGACAGCATTGACATTATCTGCGGGATATCTCCTGTGTGACGTTTCCACATCCCAAATACATTTTTACATTTTTTCGCGCATACACTTCCAAATCCTACGCTATTGTACGTGTGACATACTTTCAAGCATATATCACATTTAAAATGAAGAAGGCGAGCAAAAAGGGACTGGGACGTGGCCATGATGCTGATGTTGCACGCAGAGGCCGTGGCCATGGGCGCGTTGATACTGTGCCTGCTGCCAGAGCTCAAGAAAAACAGTCATCCACAATACCTAACTTCATGTCTCTGTTTGCAGGGCGGCGCAGGACACCACTCTTAAAGTCAGACCAGTGCGACCAGGTCGTCGGTTGAATTGCAGCAAATAATGCTTCCAATCAGTTAAGCACCACCCTGTCTTCCACCAAGTCTAGTCTTGATATTCCTTCTGTCCACCATGGAGAGTCTGGCCAAACAAGTGATCCCACACTCGGATATTCCGGGGACCTCTTTTCCTCGCCTTTCCTTGATTTTGCCCTCTCGCCAAGCATGCTTGAAGAGGGACAGATCTTGTGTCCTGATTCCCAAACTCTTCAGCATCCACAATCATAAAAAGATGACGGTGGGGAATGGCAATTACTGTTTAATGAGATGGATGATGATGAGACACAGTTGCCAATAATTCAACAGCAATTACTATCTCAAAAGGTTGAGGAAGAGGATGAGACACAGTTGTCAATCACTGAGGTAGTGGTTAGGTCAACAATCAGGAGGATGAGCAGAGTGAGGAAGTGGAAGAGGAGGTGGTGGACGATGAAGTCACTGACCCAACCTGGGATGGTGGAAAGCCGAGCAAAGACAGCAGTACAGAGGAGGAGGGATCTGCAGCACCACAACAGGCTGGAAGAGGCAGTGGGGTGGCAAAAGGGAGAAGGCAGGCCACACCAAACAGGCCCGCAACTGTTCCATGGAGCAACCCCTTGCGGAAATCTCCCTTGCCAAGGGGTAGATGCTCCGCAGTCTGGAGCTTTTTTGAGGAAAGTGCAGACGACAAAAGAATTGTAATTTGCAACCTGTGCCATATTAAAATGAGCAGGGATGTGAACACTAGAAACCTCACCACCACCAGCAGGATCCACCACATGGCATCCAAGCACCCTAACAAGTGGGCTGAACGCCTGGGTCCACAATCTGTGTTACATGCTGGCCAATCCCCTGTCCAAGACGCAGGCCTGTATGCCTCCCACCCTGCACCTGGACCTTTGCAAGAACCATCAGCAACCACATCCACTTCCATGTCCCAGTGCAGCATCCAAATGTCCTTACCTCGGGCATTTGAACGCAAGCGCAAATACCCAGCCCCCACCCACAGCACTAAATGCGCAGCTTTCCAAATGACTGGCCCTGGAAATGTTGCAATTTAGGCTTGTGTACACTGAGGCCTTCCGCAGCCTTATGTAGGTGGCCGTCCTGTGTTACGCATTCCTGAGCCGCCACTCATTTTCAAGATGTGCCATGCCCGTCTTACAGCAACATGTGTCTCGTAACATCACACGTGCCCTGACCAACGCAGTTACTGGGAAGGTCCACTTAACCACGGACACATGGACAAGTGCATTCGGCCAGGGACGCTACATTTCCCTGATGGCACACTGGGTAAATGTTGCGGAGGCTGGGAGTGAGTCGTACCCTGGGATGGCACAGGTGCTACCAATGCCAAGGATTGCGGGCCGTACGTCGATCAGGGTTTCTGCCAGCATCTACGTTAGTGGTTCCAACCCCCACTTTTCCTCCTCCGCCTCCTCCTCCACTTCCACCTCAGAATTATCCGCGTGAAGCACCAGTCAGTCATCAGTCGGTAGCTGGAAGCAGTATAGCACTGCAGTGGGGAAGCAGCAACAGGCCGTGCTAAAGCTAATATGCTTAAGGGACAACAGCACACAGCCGCAGAGCTGTGGCAGGGGTAAGAGACCAGACTGAGCTGTGGCTCTTGGCTCTCAACCTAGAACCAGACATGGTTGTGTCTGATAATGGCCGTAACTTGGTGGCAGCTTTGGAGCTTGGCAAGCTCACACACATCCCATGCCTAGCCCATGTCTTAAACTTAGTGGTTCAGCGGTTTCTCAAAACCTACCCCAATTTGCCTGAGCTACTGTTGAAGGTGCGCAGCTTGTGTGCACATTTCCGCAAGTCATCAACAGCTTCAGTCATTCTGTCAATGCTGTAGCAGCGCTTGAAATTGCGAGCTCACCGGCTGTTGTGTGACGTGAGCACGCGCTGGAACTCGACATTCTACATGTTGGCCAGGCTTTGTGAGCAGCAGAGGGCAGTAGTGGAATACCAGCTGCAACATGATCGTTGCCTTTCCAGTCAGCTTCAGCTATTCACAAGCAAGGAGTGGGCATGGATGTCTGACCTCTGTGAGGTTTTAAGAAACTTTGAGGAATCAACACAGATGATGAGCGGCGATAACGCTATTATCAGCATAACCATCCCACTTCTGTGTCTACTCAAATGCTCGCTGCTCACAATTAAGGACGACGCTTTGCATATGGAAGAGGTGGAAATGGAGATAGACATTACACAGGGCGATAGCCAGACTACCCTCAGTTTATCTCAGCGTGAACTGGACGATGAAGAGGAGGAGGAGGAGCAGGATATGGTTGCCTCCGCTACAGAGGGTAGTACCCATGGAAATTTAATTCAATCTGTTCAGCGTGGGTGGGCAGAAGAGGAGGAAGGATGAGGAGATTGAGAGTGATCCTCCTGATGACGACAATGAAGTCTTGCCTATTGGGACTCTGGCACACATAGCTGACTTCATGTTAGGTTGCCTTTCCAGCACTTTATACGCATTTTAGACAACACGGATTACTGGTTGTTTACCCTTCTCGACCCCCGCTACAAAGAGAACTTCTCATCTCTCATTCATCTGGTGGAGAGGACGAGCAAAATGGTGCAATACCAGAAGATCCTTGTTGAAATATTGCTCAAAAATTTTTTACAATATTGGTGGCAGAATCCATACCTCCTTGGCCAACCGAGGAGGGGAGACAAGGGGAACACACAGCAGTTCCAACAGAGGCAGGGCAACACTCTCCAAAGCCTGGGACAGTTCTATGACACCCCGTCAGCACCCTCACCCTGATGTGCGGCCTAGTGTCACAAAGAGGGAAACATTTTGGAAGATGGTGAAGGAGTACATAGCAGACCATGTCAGCGTCCTCAATGATCCCTCAGTGTCTTACAACTACTGGGTGTCCAAGCTGGACACGTGGCACGAACTGGCGCTCTACGCCTTGGAGGTGCTGGCCTGCCCTGCCGCCACCATTTTGTCTGAGCAGGTATTTAGTGCTGCTGGTGTCATTATAACAGATAAGCATATCCTCCTGTCAACTTAAAATGCTGACAGCTTGACTCTTATAAAAATTAACAAGCCCTGAATTGACCATGACTTCTCAAATCCACCAGAGGAAAACTGATGAACATAAAGGCACTTTAAATGTGTTGTTTATAATGAACTGAATACACTGTATTCCCATGCACCCCTTCCACCATAAACAAGGGCATATAGTTGAATCTTCCTTTTCTCATCCTCCTCCTCCTCTTCCATCATATCAACATGCTTATTCTTCACATATGATGCCCTAAGCATATATGCCCTTCGCATATAATGTTTTACATGGTCAGCTCAGCTGCAGGCCCTCGTATATAATTTTTTAGAGGGTGAGCTCACCAGCAGGCCCTCGAATATAATTTTTTACAGGGTCAGCTCACCAGAAGGCCCTCACATATAAATTTTTTGAGGGTCAGCTCACCAGCATGCCCACACATAAAATCTTTTACAGGGTCAGCTCACCTGCAGGCCCTCACCTAATTATACCTAATAGGTAATATGCGCGCATGATGCCTTGCTTGGATGTTGTAGCCATAGCCGTTTCTCAGGCTCCCTCTCCCGAATCAACCATGTCACCCGTAGTCACCGTTGATATCTGATTCGGATGTCTGATAGTTGATAGGCCAGACATCCGACTTTATTGTCACCGTCACGGGGACATGCAATCAGCCCCAGGTTATCTTGAGTTACCAAGGCGGCAGCAGGCCCTCCACCCATAATGTTTTAGATGGTCATATCAGCAGGCCCTTGCTCTAAATGTTTTTGAGGGTCATCAGCAGGCCATCAATCATAATTTTTCAAGGCTGTGTATGATGCCCTCCTTTATGTGTAACTAAGGGTGTATCAGAGTGCCTCTTCCTTGTAATTTTTGGCAGCACTTGCACTTTATATACAAGTAAATATACAGGAAAGAATGTTTCCTAACAATCTTTCCTCTAAAATCGATTTTATCTTTGGTTTTGTGCGTTTTATTGTCAGTCTGTAAAAGTGGCTTACTACTTGGACAACATCATTCCCAGCAGCGACCAGGGAGTCCAAGATGCATCCAGACATCCACCCCATGCTGTTCCCGAACCATTTCGGTGGTATTTTTATCAATTTCTGACCTTTTCCTATGAACCAGGCACCCTCCCCTCTTCAAAGCAGGGGGTGCCTGGTTTAATGCTCAAGTTCTCCCATTGACTTCAATTATACTCAGGTGCTCGGTAGAGTACCCGAGCATCCCGATATGTTCGGCCCGAGCACCTGAGTGCTATGGTGCTCGATCAACACTACTTTTCTGAAAATCGTATCGAAGTCCACTTCATTATCTTCAATTTCCTCAAAACTAGCTGTTATCCCTCACGTAAAGTCTCTTCCTATTTCTGGGGACAAAAGGAGCAGGTTTCTCCTTTTGTCTAATGAGTCACTTCCATGGGCTCCTGCTACAGGAGGGCAAAACGCCCCCCCCCTCATTTTGCGATGCTGGCTGTTGCTCGGTCTAGCTCCAACTTCAACTACAGCTTCCTAAAAACACTCCCTTAGTGGGAAGCGAGGCAGCCGACTTCTCTCTAAAGGGGGAAAAAAAGAATGGAATGGTTAATCCCATTCTATCTAAGGCTCTGCAAGAACCATGTCACCTGCTGTATACCAGGCACATCGCATATAACAGAATTAATTAACAGTTGCATAACAAAATAGAGTCATTGAATGAAAGGACCTGGAAATAAATATTTGGATGCAATAGATCACTAGACATTGGAAACAATAGTCAGGTGACAAAATGGAAGTATCTAACTCTTAGGTACTACATATGTCCCACAAGCCTGCCGGGAACTAGGGGACCGAGACAGATTATTAAAGTAATGGCAGCCATGGACCTTCAGAATTGAAAGGTTGAAGATGAAGGCACTCAAGATAGCTTACATGTTGGTGATGAGGCCTAATAGGATCCCCCCCCTTCTCCCCCCGGTTTGTGTCTAAAATTGAATCAATGTCTACCAAACTGTTTTCATTTTATATGGGCTTTTCCTCATTTTAAGACATCCTGCATACTATATAAGTTATGTATAATTTGCAAGACATTGCTAGAACAGCTATTACTATTGTTTAATTTCATGTATAATCTTTGTTTCCTGTTGTGTTGGATATGAAACAATAGCGTATTTCTTGACAGCAGTTTCATATTTTAGCCAGTGTAAACTAAATGTTTTTCTGTTACAGATTGATGAATGGTCTAGCTTTATTCTTGGCTCTGGTAGCAATGCATTAAAGAAAAATCACAAAAACATCTGTATGATCAGATTCCTTTACATAACAAATAGCACAAGGTTCAGTCTAAAAGGCAAATGTCATAAATTCACTTTTGCATTTAATAAATGATTGGGCCAGTTTCATTGAACACTTCATACAAGAAGCTAGACATAATATACTGAAATCTACCATTGGGTCATCAAGTCAGCCACCACATGCTCTCAAAAGGGTTTTCTGCAGTCATTACAACATAGTTGGTCTCACGAAATAATGATGTTGGGCAGTAAATATGTGGGACTGTCCCATTAGCAAACCATAAACGGCAATTAGTAAGTGTAGCAGTTCAACATAAATAATGCACATTATGCTTTGTTCCATTTCATAACTTTTTATTGTAGCCATAAAAATAAAATGAGGAAAAAGGTAGCAGTGTGCCACTTTAATCTCTATTCATGAGCTGAGGAGACAGTTTTTGGCAAGCCAACTAAACACTTTGTGGATTTATGATGCAACTAATACGGAGCGCTTCTTGACACAGATCCCCTTGTTAGCCTATAAAGACTTTCATCTACTTTGTCAAATTATAGTATTTTCTTACCATTAAGATTTATATTCATAATAAGAACAGCTGTCTAGACTATGAAGCTTAGCGCACAGCTCAAATTATGTAGTTACTTTCTATAGGAGTTGAGTAAACGCCATATATGTTAGGCACACTTAAAATTTCCCTAGGCTAAACATCAAAATGTAAAATTGTCTGTTACTTCATATCTATCTATCTATCAATCAATTTATCTATCTATCGGGTAGTTTTGTTATTGTGCGAAGAAGTTTTTTCTTCTTTGTGCTTATTTTATTTTATTTCATTTTTTCATTTTCTCTATTTCCCCTACGATTATATTTCCCGCCCCATTTATTTAGATTATCCGGTGAATCCGATGACTATCAGGTCTGACATGCGTAATGTCACAATTGATGCTGGAAGCATGGTTTTACGATACTATATGATGCAATTCTGTGCTGACGCCATCATCACGTGCTCGCGGAGGCGATCACGTGTTTTAATCTCGTGACTTCTTGATCACATGACTCCTTAGTGTCGTTTTGCGTGGCTGCATACTGTTTCCAGAGACTCACAGGTTTTATAGATTAAGACAATTATTGTATTCATGTTGATTGGTTGGTCGGTGTATTTAATCTGTGTCCACCAATGATGACGCCACCCCCAGACGAAGGTTCGCCGAAACGCGCGTCGGGGTTGGCGCCATCTTGGAGAGAGCACAGCATGGGTAATCATTCGTTGTCCATTTGATTATTATGGAATATGTTTTATGCACTTGCACTTTGATGTTAATCATGTTTGTATAGATGGACAGATTCATGAACGTAGTATCCGCTGTGTTCATCCTCCAGATGATGTTGCCTTTTCCCTGCACCTATGTTCATTTAATCATGTTTGTGAGATAGCTATTTGTAATTATGTTATAAAATGACATTAATTCATAAGCGGTCTAGTAGTTGTTTGTAGGTTTTTTGTGCTTATCTAACGGTAGTCTGTTAGCAGGTTCTGGAAAAACAGAATACTAGAGATCAGCAAATTGATTCTAAATAATGTGACAAACAAGAGAAAAAAATATGAATCCTATGAGATATCAGAATGTCATACTCAAATTTTCAGGCCTATTCGAGCACTTTTGATTCACTCTTCTTTAAAGAAAACCCTTTTATTTATACGGTACATTTAAAAACTAAACTACCTATTAAATTCCTCTCTCTATTATTATTGTAAGTAGAGATGAACGAAGTTTTCAAAAATTCTATTTAGCTGCTTCGCTAAATTTAGTCAAGAATTTCGATTTATTAAGACTTACATTGTAACCAATCGCATTCCACTGTATGGACCATCACAATGACAGGGAACGTTAATCGTGCTGCTCCCGTCATTTATCCTTTCATTCAATGCTGATAGCGGCATCTGACAGTCACATTCAGCTTATAAGACGGCTATACGAAAAAAATATATGCACTCACCTCATCCATTTGATCACGGAGAAGCAGTTGTGAATATCTTGATTGAAGAAAATGCATCAATGGGGCGTGCAATGAAGTGATGATATCACCACGTCATCACCCTGGATGGGCGCATTGATGTCATCAGTGATAATGTCACCACGTCCACCCAGCATGATGACGTGCGAGCTAGAGAATTGGCACTATTCTTCAAACAAGATGGGCGCGATGGCCTCTTCACACTCAATGTGAAGAGGCCATTTTTTTTTCCGTAATTCCACGAAAAATTGTTTTATCACCACAAAGCGCCAGGTTCAGCTTTTGCGGCTTATCAAATTTTTCCTGAAATTCATTTGTGCACATGTAGCAAATATGCTGCAGCTTTTTTGTAGAACTGCAGGAGAAAAATCTGCAGCATTTGAAAGTATTAGCAATGTGGATAGAATTTCACTAAATCTGCATCATGTCAATTTATAATACAGAGTTCCACTGTGGAGTTCACCTTTGCAATGCATAGGTTGAAATCTGTAGCAAGTTGCAGATTTTGCTACAAATTTATTAGGGATTTTGTAATGACTTTGTGGCATAATGTTAGGATTTCCTCTATGGAAATCCATGTTGCATTACCCTTAAAAGGTTACTGTCTTCATATAACACACTTTTTGATCAATGTTAAATCTTGTTGGCTGCTTTGCTCATTTATACTATTTAGGCTTTCTGCCCTTTTATTGCACAATATTGTAGCCTTTTCTATAAAGTGACAGCTGATTGGCCTGTCAAATGACCTCCCTTTCATTTCTGTACAAAATGTGTTTGGTCAAAACAAGCGTTTAAATTCATTCAGAGATAGACACACTCCTGAGACTGATTTTGGCTTCACAGCTCAATGGGAAAAAGTAAGAAACCTCATTTAATAGAATCATTCCATAAGAGTCTATTGTATTAGCTAAAAAAATTAAATAAAAATTAAGGACAGATGCTCTTTTGCGCATAGTATTCCCAGTTGATAATTACACAATCTATCCATAAGGAAAGTGCTGCATATGTTATTCTATGTAGTAAATTTAACTATTATACTATTTTACTGTTAATCTCAAATTTAATACATATTAAGCACAGATATTACATGGCCATCAATTTCACAAACTAAGAAAACACTTTATAATATGATGTTATTCTTTGCAAACTGTTGTTCAAAAAATTTTTTTTTTTTTTTCATAATTGATCATTTAAAAGCCAGTGACATAAATTAAAGGCTTCTTTTCATGCTGATTAATATTTGGTAGAAGTCTAGTGCAAAGTCTAAATAGGACTGTTAGTTAATAAGTTTGAAGAAATACATATCTTTTTCAAAATGTATATATAGTGCCATGAAAAAGTACTTATACCTCTGGAACTTTTCCACATTACACCCAAAAAATGCAAATGTATTATTATTATTATTATTATTATTCATTAAATGTATTTTATATGTGATAGACCAACACAAAGTAGCAAGTATAATGCATGTTTTAAAAATGTAAAATAAAAATAAAAATCTGTAAAGTGTGGCATGTAGAGATGAGCGAACGTATGAAAAGTTTAATTTGGGTGATTTGCCGAATTTAGCCCAAAAATTTGTTTTGTTACGAATTACTTCGGCATGAAGCCCATTTTTTTGTAAGTAGCAGGTGCAATGACATGGAGCTGCGATAGTGCCGCCCCCCGTCATTGTAACCATCAGATGTCGTGTTCATACATGATCGTGGCATCTGAGTGTAAAAACTGTGTGAATGTAACATTATTATTTTTTTTTAATCAAACTTACAGCATCCATTTGATCACAACAGGCCGCCCGCCGCCATCTTGCTTGAAGATCTGGAGCGAAGTTTCGCACAGCGCAAGATTATGTCATCATGCCGGCATGCTTGTTGACATCCTACATCACCACTCACGGCATTTTGGCTGAGTTCTTCAATGAAGATGGCGGCTGGCGGCCCATCGCGAGCAAATGGAGAAGGTAAGTATGATTTTTTTAGTTTTTTTACACTTTCAGGTTAAATTGATTCGCTAACACGAAGCACAAGGAGATTTCTCTTCTTGGTGAATCAAATTTATCCTGAAATTCGGAAGGAATTCGACTTTGTGGGATTCGATTCGCTCATCTCTAGTGGCATGCATTTGTATTCAGCGCCCTGCACTCTGATACCCCTAAATAAAATCCAGTGTGACCAATTGCCTTCAGAAGTCTAAAAATGGCATAGTATTAATAGATCCTTAAAACTAATATCCAAATTTGATACAAAAACCCCTGTTGCCAGTTTCATCCCTTATACTTGGCATGCGCTGGTTAAAACTTTAAAGGAGAACAAACAGTTAGGGAAAACCCCTATTGGAGATGTCTTTAGAAACAACACCCCTATCCCCCTAGAAGAATGTCGTAAACTATTTGGACATAGGGCGATCTCCCCTAAAAAATATGCAACTTTATATAAGCTCCTGACCAATTATTTTAACGAGCAGATTGAACCTGTTGAAGAAAACCTTTTGACCTCCTTGTTGCACAAGAATACAATAGGAGATCACCTAATGTCCAAATGTTACAAAGTGGTCAGCAAAACAGATAGTTTGCCCTCGTATATAGAGAATTGGAACAAAGAACTTAATTTCCTATTCAATAATACGGAAACAGAACACATTTAAAAAAATCCCCTTACTATCTCTAAATCCTACCTTTATCAGGAAATGCAGTACAAATTAACAACTCGCTGGTATAAAACTCCGGCCCTAATGCATAGGATCAATCAGGACATATCTGATTGTTGTTGGAGATGCAAAAGGAAAACGGGTAATTACACACACATCTGGTTTAGATGCTCACACATCACCCCTTTTTGGGAAGCAATAAATAGAATAGTTAATGAGGTATTTAAAACAAAGTCCAAATTCACAGAAAAATTTATTCTGTTTTACATATTTGATATTGGTCATGTGGACATTAAATCAGAATTGTGTATACACTTCCTAAATGCTTCAAAGATACTTATACCACAAAACTGGTTGCAAGAAGACCCACCGACAGTCAAAGAATGGTTTCTCGAAATCCGGAGAATACAGGACTTTGAAAGACTCAGATGGACTGTTGCGCAAAATTTACAAAAATATAAGGTTATATGGAGTGCTTGGATGGAATACTTGACTCCAGAGAAAGTTTCAAAATTTTTGTCAAGTTGACAGGTTAAAATGTTAAAATGTAAAAATGATTTTGCTTTATTTGTTATCATTTAATGTAATTATTCACAAATGATTATTTTGACTGGTACCTCCTTTTCCCTCTCCCCTTCCCCCGTACCCCTCACCCTCCTCTATTTTCTACCCTTCCCCTTTCTCTCCTGTTAACTGTATTACTATGTTACGGTTTGTCCAATAATTTTATCACATCTATTTTGTTAGGAGTGAATTAACTCCAATTGTTTACAAAGCAATTTTTCCTTCTATAAAAATAAAAATTTACAGAAGTCTACCTCTGTTTAATATAACTACAACTGTCCTGTGAAGGCCTCAGAGGTTTGTAGAAAAACATTAGTGATCACACAGCATCATGAAAACCAAGGAACACACCAGACAGGGTCAGGGATAAAGTTGCAGAGAAGTGTAAAGCACAGTTACAGTCAGGTCCATAAATATTGGGACATCTACGCAATTCAAAATTTTTGGCTGTTTACGCCACCACAATGGATTTGAAATGAAACGAACAAGATGTGCTTTAACTGCAGACTGTCAACTTTAATTTTAGGGTATTTACATCCAAATCAGGTGAACGGTGTAGGAATTACAACAGTTTGCATATGTGCCTCCCACTTGTTAAGGGACCAAAAGTAATGGGACAATTGGCTTCATAGCTGTTCCATGGCCAGGTGTGTGTTATTCCCTCATTATCATAATTACAATAAGCAGATAATAGGTCCAGAGTTAAATTCAAGTGTGCTATTTGCATTTTGAATCTGTTGCTGTCAACTCTCAAGATGAGATCCAAAGAGCTGTCACTATCAGTGAAGCAAGCCATCATTAGCCTGAAAAAACAAAGCAAACCCATCAGAGAGATAGCAAAAAAATTAGGCGTGGCCAAAACAACTGTTTGGAGCATTTTTAAAAAGAAGGCGCGCACCGGTGGGCTCAGCAACACCAATAGACCCTGGAAGACCACAGAAAACAACTGTGGTGGATGACCAAAAAATTCATTTACTGGTGAAGAAAACACCCTTCACAACAGTTGACCAGATCAACAACACTCTCCAGGAGGTAGGTGTACGTGTGTCAAAGTCAACAATCAAGAGAAGACTTCACCAGAGTGAATACAGAGAGTTCACCACAAGATGCAAACCATTGGTGAGCCTCAAAAACAGGAAGGCCAGATTAGAGTTTGCCAAACGACATTTAAAAAAGCCTTCACAGTTCTGGAACAACATCCTATGGACAGATAAGACCAAGATCAACTTGTACCAGAGTGATGGGAAGAGAAAAATATGGAGAAGGAAAGGAATTGCTCATGATCCTAAGCATACCACCTCATCAGTGAAGCATGGTGGTAGTAGTGTCATGGCGTGGGCATGTATGGCTGCCAATGGAACTGGTTCTCTTGTATTTATTGATGATATGACTGCTGACAAAAGCAGCAGGATGAATTCTTAAGTGTTAAGGGCAATATTATCTGCTCATATTCAGTCAAATGCTTCAGAACTCATTGAACGGCGCTTCACAGTGAAGATGGACAATGATCCAAAGCATACTGCAAAAGCAACCAAAGAGTTTTTTAAGGGAAAGAATTTGAATGTTATGCAATGGCCAAGTCAATCACCTGACCTGAATCCGATTGAGCATGCATTTTACTTGCTGAAGACAAAACTGAAGGGAAAATGCCCCAAGAACAAGCAGGAACTAAAGACAGTTGCAGTAGAGGCCTGGCAGAGCATCACCAGGGATGAAACCCAGCATCTGGTGATGTCTATGCGTTCCAGACTTCAGGCTGTAATTGACTGCAAAGGATTTTCAACCAAGTATTAAAAAGTGAAAGTTTGATTTATGATTATTATTCTGTCCCATTATTTTTGGTCCCGTAACAAGTTGGAGGCACATATGCAAACTGTTGTAATTCCTACACCATTCACCTGATTTGGATGTAAATTCCCTCAAATTAAAGTTGACAGTCTGCAGTTAAAGCACATCTTGTTTGCTTCATTTCAAATCCATTGTGGTGGTTTATAGAGCCAAAAATATTAGAATTGTATTGATGTCCAAATATTTATGGACCTGGCTGTATATTATAAAAAAATATCCCACGTTCTAAACATCTTATGGAGAACTGTTCAATCCATAATCTGCAAATGAAAACCTACCAAGACATGGCAGTCCACCTAAACTGAGCCCAGGCAAGGATAACACTAATTAAAGAAGCAACCAAGAGGTTCATGGACACTCTGGAGTAGGTGCAGAGACCTACACCTCAGGTGGGAGAATCTGTCCATAGGACAACTATTAGTCATAGCTTCCATGAAAAAGTGTCAAGAAGAAAGACATTTTTGAAAGCAAGCCATAAGAAGCCCCATTTGCAGTTTGTGTAGAGGACACAGCAAACACGTGGAAGAAGGAGCTCTGGTTAGATAACGCCAAAATTTTACTCTCTGGCCTAAATGCAAATCAGTATGTGTGACTGAAACTAACACTGCACATCACCCTGAACACACCATCTCCACTATGAAACATGGTAGTGGCAGCGTCATGCTGTGGGGATGCTTTTCTTCAGCAGGGACGGGGAAGCTGGTCAGAGTTGATGAGAAGATGGATGGACCTAAATGCAGGGCAATCCTTAAGGAAAACCTGTTAGAGGCTGCAAAAGACTTGAGACTGGGGCAGAGGTTCACCTTTCAGCAAGACAACGATCCTAAGCATACAGCCATAGCTGCAATGGAATGGTTTAGATTAAAGCAGGGATGCCCAACCAGTGGCCCTCCAGTTGTTTTAAAACTACAACTCCCACCATGTTATAATGTAGGCTGATAGAGTCAGACTGTACAGGCATGCTGGGAGTTTTAGTTTTGCAACAGATGGAGGGCCACAGGTTGGGCATCCCTGGGCAAATCATATATATTTATGTGTTAGAATCGACTAGTCAAAGTTCAAACCTAAATCTCATTGAGAATCTGTGGTAAGACTAGAATACTGCTGTTCACAGATGCTCTCCATCCAATCTGAATAAGCTTGAGCTTTTTTGCAAAGAAGTATGGGCAAAAATTTCAGCCTGTAGATGTGCACAGCTTGTAGAGACATACTCCAAAAAGCTTGCAGATATAATTGCAGCTAAAAGTGGTCCTGCAAAGTATGCACACCACACTTTTCAAATTTTTATTTATTCAAAAGTTTGAAAACCATGTATCATTTTCTTTTCACTTCACACATACTTGCTACTTTGTGTTGGTCCATTACATAAAATCCCAATAAAATAATTTTAAGTTTGTAGGTATAACATGAAAAAATGTGGAAAAGTTCAAGGGGTATGTAAGTTTCAAGGCATTATATTTCCTGTTGAATATATTAAAGTCTGCCTCTAAAAAGGAACTACAAAATAAGGTCACATTTCAGTATGAACTTGCCCTCATAAGTCTTTGTGAACAGAAAAATAAGAACGTTATGTCTCTGTGAAGACAGAGAAGAAAAATGAAAACGTAAAAATGAAAAAAAACACCGGTATCCAAGGGGTTAAAGAAAGTGACCCAGCAATTAACTAAGAAAACCTGTGTCTAGTTTATGTTGCGCTTTGTTAGGACATTGTGAAACTGGTGACAGATTCCCTTTAATTAAATTCTTAATATACAACCATAGATCAAAATCAGAATTAACAATATGACAAACCTCAAGCAATATGCCAACCTCTGGACTCTGCTTGACAGCTGTGAATTACATTTTTGGCACAAATCACAAAAACATAAAAAAGCTATAGTATAAAAACAGGACATTAGAAATATAATGACAGATATAGGTGTTCTTTTCTTTTTTTAATGTTTATATATATATATATATATATATATATATACACTGCTCAAAAAAATAAAGGGAACACTTAAACAACACAATGTAACTCCAAGTCAATCACACTTCTGTGAAATCAAACTGTCCACTTAGGAAGCAACACTGAGTCACAATCAATTTCACATGCTGTTGTGCAAATGGGATAGACAACAGGTGGAAATTATAGGCAATTAGCAAGACACCCCCAATAAAGAAGTGGTTCTGCAGGTGGTGATCACAGACCACTTCTCAGTTCCTATGCTTCCTGGCTGATGTTTTGGTCACTTTTGAATGCTGGCGGTCCATTTCACTCTAGTGGTAGCATGAGACGGAGTCTACAACCCACACAAGTGGCTCAGGTAGTGCAGCTTATCCAGGATGGCACATCAATGCGAGCTGTGGCAAGAAGGTTTGCTGTGTCTGTCAGCGTAGTGTCCAGAGCATGGAGGCGCTACCAGTACATCAGGAGACGTGGAGGAGGCCATAGGAGGGCAACAACCCAGCAGCAGGACCGCTACCTCCGCCTTTGTGCAAGGAGGAACAGGAGGAGCACTGCCAGAGCCCTGCAAAATGACCTCCAGCAGGCCACAAATGTGCATGTGTCTGCTCAAACGGTCAGAAACAGACTCCATGAGGGTGATATGAGGGCCCGACATCCACAGGTGGGGGTTGTGCTTACAGCCCAACACCGTGCAGGACGTTTGGCATTTGCCAGAGAACACCAAGATTGGCAAATTCGCCACTGGCGCCCTGTGCTCTTCACAGATGAAAGCAGGTTCACACTGAGCACATGTGACAGACGTGACAGAGTCTGGAGACGCCGTGGAGAACGTTCTGCTGCCTGCAACATCCTCCAGCATGACCGGTTTGGCATTGGGTCAGTAATGGTGTGGGGTGGCATTTCTTTGGAGGGCCTCACAGCCCTCCATGTGCTCGCCAGAGGTAGCCTGACTGCCATTAGGTACCGAGATGAGATCCTCAGACCCCTTGTGAGACCATATGCTGGTGCGGTTGGCCCTGGGTTCCTCCTAATGCCAGACAATGCTAGACCTCATGTGGCTAAAGTGTGTCAGCAGTTCCTGCAAGACGAAGGCATTGATGCTATGGACTGGCCCGCCCGTTCCCCAGACCTGAATCCAATTGAGCACATCTGGGACATCATGTCTCGCTCTATCCTCCAAAGTCATATTGCACCACAGACTGTCAAGGAGTTGGCAGATGCTTTAGTCCAGGTCTGGGAGGAGATCCCTCAGGAGACCGTCCGCCACCTCATCAGGAGCATGCACAGGCGTTGTAGGGAGGTCATACAGGCACGTGGAGGCCACACACACTACTGAGCCTCATTTTGACTTGTTTTAAGGACATTACATCAAAGTTGGATCAGCCTGTAGTGTGTTTTTCCACTTTAATTTTGAGTGTGACTCCAAATCCAGACCTCCATGGTTTGAAAAATTTTATTTCCATTTTTAATTTTTGTGTGATTTTGTTGTGAGCACATTCAACTATGTAAAGAACAAAGTATTTCAGAAGAATATTTAATTAATTCAGATCTAGGATGTGTTATTTTTGTGTTCCCTTTATTTTTTTGAGCAGTGTATATATACAGTGGGGCAAAAAAAGTATTTAGTCAGCCACCAATTGTGCAAGTTCTCCCACTTAAAAACGATAAGAGAGGCCAGTAATTGTTATCATAGGCAGTGATGGCCAGTTCGCAGTGTTCGCCGACGAACACATGCGATCTGCCATCTTTATTCCCAAGCCTCTCACAGACCTGTAACTTCTTCTTTAAGAGGCTCCCCTGTCCTCCACTTGTTACTTGTATTAATGGCACCCGTTTGAACTTGTTATCAGTATAAAAGACACCTGTCCACAACCTCAAGCAGTCACACTCCAAACTTCACTATGGCCAAGACCAAAGAGCTGTCGAAGGACACCAGAAACAAAATTATAGACCTGCACCAGGCTGGGAAAACTGAATCTGCAATAGGCAAGCAGCTTGGTGTGAAGAAATCAACTGTGGGAGCAATTATTAGAAAATGGAAGACATACAAGATCAGTGATAATCTCCTTCGATCTGGGGCTCAATCGCAAGATCCCACCCCGTGGGGTCAAAATTATCACAAGAACGGTGAGCAAAAATCCCAGAACCACACGGTGGGACCTAGTAAATGACCTGCAGAGAGCTGGGACCAAAGTAACAAAGACTACCATCAGTGACACACTACGCCATCAGGGACTCAAATCCTGCAGTGCCAGACATGTCAGCCTGCTTAAGTTAGTACATGTCCGGGCCCATCTGAAGTTTGCTAGAGAGCATTTGTATGATCCAGAAGAGGATTAGGAGAATGTCATATGGTTAGATGAAACCAAAGTAGAACTTTTTGGTAAAAACTCAACTCGTTTTGTTTGGAGGAGAAACAATGCCGAGTTGCATCCAAAGAACACCATACCTACTGAGATGCAGGACCAGGACGACTGATCTGTGTAAAGGAAAGAATGAATGAGATTTTGAGTGAAAACCTCCTTCCATCAGCAAGGGCATTGAAGATGAAACGTGGCTGGGTCTTTCAGCATGATAATGATCCCAAACACATCACCCGGGGAACGAAGAAGTGGCTTTGTAAGAAGCATTTCAAGGTCCTGGAGTGGACTAGCCAGTCTCCAGATCTCAACCCCATAAAAAACCTTTGGAGTAGTTGAAAGTCTGTGTTGTCCAGCGACAGCCCCCAACTCTGCTCTAGAGGAGATCTGCATGGAGGAATGGGCCAAAATACCAGCAACAGTGTGTAAAGAATCTTGTGAAGACTTACAGAAAACGTTTGACCTATCTCATTGCCAACAAAGGGTATATAACAAAGTATTGAGATGAACTTTTGTTATTGACCAAATACTTATTTTCCACCATAATTTGCAAATAAATTCTTTAAAAATCAGACAATGTTATTTTTTTTCTCTTTATGTCTCTAACGGTCCATTTACACATCCGCAATTTAGTTCCGCATTTTGCGGAACAGAATTGCGGTCCCATTAATTTCTATGGGGCAGCATGATTGCCGCGGATCCGCAAAACACACACGGATGTGTGAATGGACCCTCATAGTTGAGGTATACCTATAATTGGTGGCTGACTAAATACTTTTTTGCCCCACTGTATAAGTATATATATATATATATATATATATATATATATATACAGTACAGATCAAAAGTTTGGACACACCTTCTCATTCAAAGAGTTTTCTTTATTTTCATGACTATGAAAATTGTAGATTCACACTGAAGGCATCAAAACTATGAATTAACACATGTGGAATTATATACATAACAAACAAGTGTGAAACGACAAAAAATATGTCATATTCTAGGTTCTTCAAAGTAGCCACATTTTTCTTTGATTACTGCTTTGCACACTCTTGGCATTCTCTTGATGAGCTTCAAGAGGTAGTCCCTTGAAATGGTTTTCACTTCACAGGTGTGCCCTGTCAGGTTTAATAAGTGGGATTTCTTGCCTTATAAATGGGGTTGGGACCATCAGTTGCGTTGAGGAGAAGTCAGGTGGATACACAGCTGATAGTCCTACTGAATAGACTGTTAGAATTTATATTATGGCAAGAAAAAAGCAGCTAAGTAAAGAAAAAAATGAGTGGCCATCATTACTTTAAGAAATGAAGGTCAGTCAGTCAGCCTAAAAATTGGGAAAACTTTGAAAGTAAGGGCTATTTGACCATGAAGGAGAGTGATGGGGTGCTGCGCCAGATGACCTGGCCTCCACAGTCACCGGACCTGAACCCAATCAAGATGGTTTTGGGTGAGCTGGACCGCAGAGTGAAGGCAAAAGGGCCAACAAGTGCTAAGCATCTCTGGGAACTCCTTCAAGACTGTTGGAAGACCATTTCAGGGGACTACCTCTTGAAGCTCATCAAGAGAATGCCAAGAGTGTGCAAAGCAGTAATCAAAGCAAAAGGTGGCTACTTTGAAGAACCTAGAATATGACATATTTTCAGTTGTTTCACACTTGTTTGTTATGTATATAATTCCACATGTGTTAATTCATAGTTTTGATGCCTTCATAGTCGAGAAAATAAAGAAAACTCTTTGAATGAGAAGGTGTGTCCGAACTTTTGGTCTGTACTGTATATATATATATATTTCGCTGTCATACTGTATTTTCCTCTTTGGGAATTGTATCATCCCTCATTCATAACAAACCATATAGACTAGAATAATGTATATTTGAGGAAACTGTTAACAATCTTGATAATGCGTCTTTACTGTAATAATAATATCCAGTTGGCTGTTTGTCTCATGCTGTTTAGACAAACATATAGTTTCTCCCACCACCTGCAATGCTTAGCAGGTGGAACTGCATTTTATTGTCCTCTATTATCTTTTATTGATACTAAACTAATAAAAACTATTGAAACAGAAATATAATATGACAATATGAGAGGGTAGGCAAGAGTTTCTGCAGATGTACCCATGAAAAAGAAAGAGGAAAAACCATCTGGTCAATAATATTCTCTGGTAGTTACCAACCACTGGAGTTGGGACAGGGTGAACTATAAAACATATTACAATGGCCAGGTTGTCAAACAGCACCATACATTGTAGTTGGATCCAAACCTACTGTACCTGCAGTACGGAGGAAGCAAATAGGACTATTTACTGTTGCATTAATATAACTTTTTTTTTCAAGCCATTAGAATTGTCTTGTAGTACTCAAATTACAGCTAGTAGGGGTGAACAAAGTTTTCAAAAAGTTCTGAATTAATTAGTCACAAAGAACATTAAATCAGCTATATCCCGGCCTGCGGGGAGAGTGTATCTCGGTGTACATCACTTTGCATTGGAGCACCATGCCTAGCTAGTCCTTCTTAGTAGTGAAACAGTTACTGAGACAGGCAGGTGCACACCCCAATAACAGTAGAATTAGACAGCTTATTCTCCCCAATTTGAGAATCAAGGCCTAATAGAATTACTTATCTATTAAAACAAGGTGGACACCCCAATAAAAGTACTATTAAACAGCTTGTTCACCCCAATTTGAGAATCAATTAAACACTAGAGTTTAGCAAATCGAATCCAATGACGTGGAATTCGATCAGAATTTCAGGATAAATTTGATTCGCCAGGAAGCCGAATTTCCTCTTGCTTTCTGGTAGCGAATCGATTTAACCTGAAATACTGTAAAAAACAAAAGAAAATCATGCTTACCTCCTCTATTTGCTTGCAACGAGCCTGCCGCAGCCTTCTTGATCGAAGATCTTGTCTGAAATCCCACGCGTGGTGATGTAAGACGTCACCACGTCATCACGGGCTAAGCAAGAATTCATGCCTGATCTTCAAGCAAGATGGCAGCGGCCAGGCCGTTGCGAGCAAATGGAGGCATAAAGCCCTTTGCGAGCAAATGGAGGCGTAAAGTATGTTTTAATATTTTTTTCTGTTACACAGTTTTTACTCTCAGATGCTTGCGATCATGTATGAACGCGACATCTGAGAGGTACAATAATGGGGAGAGCTATATCACAGCTCCATGTCATTGCACCCACTACTTTCAAAAAAATGCGCTTTGTGTAATTAGAATTTCCAAAAATTTTACTCATCTCTATTATTCACCACAATTTGAGAATCAAGGCATAATAGAATTGTGTTTCTATTAAACAAGGAGGGCACCGTAATAACAGTAATATTAGACAGCTTATTCACCCCAATATGAGAAGCAAGGAGTAATGAAATTTCTTATCTATTAAACAAGGCAGACACTGCTCAATTAGATAGCTCTGTGTAGGGATGGATGCCAACAGAGCTGTCTCCTATGGATCTGTTCAGCTTCTGATTACGCAGCCTGCACTGTCCCTGCAGCCTCCCTATCAAAGATTTTACAATTAAGGCTTTGTTAAACACTGTCCCTAGCACTTGTCCCTATGCTCAGTTTACTGTCAAATAGCTGAGACAGGGCGGCATTAGGATTTTTATAGAGCTGTAACATCATAGGGGCTAGCTAGCTGCTGACTCGTTGGCTGCACTACATTGGGTGATCTCTTGTTCCTGAGCTTTCTAATTTCACTTTGCAACATATGTCACATTGTAGGAAAAAAATCGATTTGTTACCATGAAGAGCCAGGAAATTTGGATTAGTTGCAAATCCAATGTTTCCTAAACTTCGGATTGAATTCCACTTTGGATACATCAACTCACTCAACACTAGAAAAAATATTTTAAGTAGAGATGAGCAAATATTTCTAAAATTTGATTTGCTGGTTCGCTGAATTTTTTGGAAAAATGTATAGTGGTGTAGAACACTGTTTCTTGCAGTAACACACATAGGGAGTGTGCTTTTGGTAGTAAAATAATACTGCGAGTCCGTAAGACATGCAGATGACAGGCGTCGTTCTTAGAATCACTGCACACTTCACTTATTTGGGCAGTCACGGGGCCAAAACTGACCAAATAACTCAAGTATTAACTCAGCCTTACAGGTCGATGTTAGCTCCAAGAAGAAGCACACTCCTTTTACATCATCGTGAGCTGATTCCACATAGATGTCTACAGAACCTGTTCTATTAACCCCTTCCCAACAAGAACCGTAAAAGTACGGGGCTTGGCCGTGTCTTTAAAGATGGTGCCCGCTCCTGAGTGCTGCGGGCGTCATAGCTGCGGGTGGCCACTTGCTTCTTATATCAAACACCAGCGACTCATGTCCGCAACCAGCAGTAATGCTGAACGCGGACATTTAACCCCTCAGATGCCGTGGTCAATCCTGACCATGGCATATGAGCGCGCTGAAAGCCGAAAGCACGCGCTTCCGGTGGTTCATTAGCTCCCCCGTGCGGCAATCGGAGGAGCCAGAGCTTGTGTGCAGCATCCCCTGTCTTTGTGAATGACAGAATGCTGCTGCATAGTATTTCCTATGGAGCCCTTGCCTGTAATAGGGCTCCATAGGAAACAAGCAATTTTCTCATAGACTCCAATGCTAGTGCACTGGAGTCTATGAGAATAGCAATCTAATGATTGCATGTTATAGTTCCCTATGGGAACTATAAAAAAAAGTGTAAAAAAAAGGTTTTAAAAAATAACAAAAATAAACAAATCACCCCCCTTTTCCCAAAATAAAAATAAAAGAACTACATTTTTTTTTTTAAATACACATCATGGGTGTCGCGATGTGCTAAAACACCCATAGTATAAAAATAAAAATATATATTTACCATACGGCAAATAGCAAAACGGAAAAAAGCATCCAAATGGCCGATTCGCCGTTTTTGGTTGCTTAATTTTCTACTAAAAAATAAATAAAAAGTGATCAAAAAGTCATACACACCGCAAAATGGTATTAATGAAAAGCTCAGATCGCCCCGCAAAAAATGTTCCCCCATACAGCTCGTATACAGAATTAGAAAAAAGTTATAGGGGTCAAAATATGGCAACAACTAAATAAAACATATCCCACTTTTAATTTTTTTTTATCAAAACGCAAGAAAAACTATACATACAGTATAAGGAATTGCCAGATTCGTACTGACCTGTAGAATAAAACTAACTGGTCAGTTTTATCGAACGTCATAATTAAAATACTGTAAAACTGTGGTGGAATTGTTTTTTGCAATTTCAACCCCTTTTGAATTTTTTTTTCCGCTTCCCACTACATCATATGCAATATTAAATGGTGGTGTTGAAAAGTACAACTTGTTCTACAGAAATCAAGCCCTCATATGGCTATGTGAATAAAAAAATAAAAAAGTTATGGATCTGGGAGAGGCAGGGAGCACAAAACAAAAACGCCCAAAAAAAAAAACACCTCCGGGGGTGTAAGGGTTAAATGCTTATACAAGTAGAACACCCGGCAAAGTGGAGAGGGTGTCAGCAGTAAGTTTGTGTTGACGTCTTTGATTATTTTGCCCTTCCTCTGATCCGTCAGAACAATAACCCCCAAAAAACGGATCCTGTCTGTGGAACGTAGAAAGGGAAAGGCAGTGTAGGGAGCGAAATTCACAGTTATTATTCTAAGAAAGATTTTCAAAGACCCAAAAGTCCTTTTAAGGACTACTGTGTGTGTGTTTTAGAGCAACAATATATTTTTACCTGCGCTAAATTGATCAGTCTCAGGGACATCCGTGCTGAGGAAGGGACAGATAGTGCAGGGAGGGAAATTTGCTGTTTTTACTACCAAAAGCTTTTCAAAGACCCCAAAGTCCTTTTAAGGACTACTGTGTGTGTTTTTGACAGCAGCAAGATATTTTTCTTTAATATCTATTAGTGACATAAACTGTACATCATCCGCAGACTGTGTATTTTTGTGTAAATTCAAATAATCAGTGCCACATTTATTGTATATAGTGTGCTTTTAATACACATCCGTGACATATACAGAACTCCATCCGAAAACTGTTTCTTTAGCGTAAATTTAAATAATCAGCGGCCAGCCCTCATCTACTGTCTTTGTAGTGTGTGCGTGTAATACACATCCGTGACATACACAGTACTCCATCCGAAAGCTGTTTCTTTAGGGCAAATTTAACTAATCTGGGCGTAATCTAGTGTCCATATTCTGTGGGTTTCTGTGACATATACTGTCCTGAATTCAAAAACTGTGTCTGTATTCCAGATTCCAATAATCTGGGCCTAATATAGAGTCCATATTCTGTGGGGTTCTGTGACATACTGTATACTGTCCTGCATATGAAAACAGTGTCTGTATTGCAAATTCCAATAATCTGGGCCTAATATAGTGTCCAAAATCTGTTGTGTTCTGTAACCAATACTGTACTACATCAGAAAACAGTGTCTGTATTGCAGATTCTAATAATCTGGGTCTAATATAGTGTCCATATTCTGTGGTGTTCTGTAAACAATACTGTACTTCATCAGAAAACAGTGTCTGTATTGCAGAATCCAATAATCTGGACCTAATATAGAGTCCATAATCTGTGGTATTCTGTAACCAATACTGTACTACATCAGAAAACAGTGTCTGTATTGCAGATTACAATAATCTGGGCCTAATATATTGTCAATATTCTGCGGTGTTCTGTAACCAATACTGTACTACATCAGAAAACAGTGTCTGTATTGCAAATTCCAATAATCTGGGCATAATATAGTGTCCATATTCTGTGGGTTTCTGTGACATATACTGTCCTGCATCTGAAAACCGTGTCTTTAGCGGACTGTAAAACAATCTGCGCAACATCTAGTCACAATACCATTAATATGAAGAAGGCGAGCACTAAGGGACGGGGAAGTGGGCGGGATGCTGATGGTACACGCAGAGGCCGTGGCCCTGGACGCAATGAAACTGGGCCTGCTGCCAGTGCACCAAAAAAAAAAGAAAACACCCACCATATCCAGCTTCATGTCCAACTTAGCTGGGAGGCGCAGGACAACACTGTCCAAGTCGGACCAGTGCCAACAGTTGGTCGGTTGGATTGCTGAAGATAATCCTTCCAGTTGGTTAAGCACCATCCTCTCTTCCATCAATCCAGTCTCTGTAGCCAAGAGTCTGGTCAACTGACTTCTCACTCTGATCATCCTTCCTCCCACCATGGAGAGGCTTGCCAAACAAGTGATCCCACACCCATATTCCGAGGAGATCTTTCCAGCGCCACTATTACATTTGGCCCTCGCGTCCCGCTTGAAGAGGGATCTGAGATATTGTGCCCTGATTCCCAACCTCTTGAGCCTTCACAGTCTCAAGAAGATGAAGGTGGTGAACGGCAATCATTCGTTCATGAGGTGGATGATGATGAGACACAGTTGTCAATCACTGAGGTTGTAGTTAGGTCAAGTCAGGAGGATGAGCAGAGTGAGGAAGTGGAAGTGGTGGACGATGAGGTCATTGACCCAACATGGGAAGATGAAAAGCCGGGCGAGGACAGCAGTACAAAGGGGGAGGGATCTGCAGCACTGTAACAGGCTGGAAGAGGCAGTGGGGTTGCAAAAGGGAGAAGTCGGCCCACACCAAACAGGCCCGCAACACTTACACCAAGCACCCCCATGCGTAAATCTACCTTGCTAAGGGGTAAGTGTTCCACAGTATGGTGTGTTTTTGAGTAAAGTACAGATGACAAAAGAGTGTTAGTTTGCAACCTGTGCAGTACCAAAATGAGCCCGGGCGTGAACACTAGCAGCCTCACCACCACCAGCATGATCCGCCACATGGCATCCAAGCACCCTAATAAGTGGGCCGAATTCCTGGGTCCACAATGTGGGTCTGCGGGTCACACCACTGGCTCCTCTTCCCCTATGTTACGCACTGATGGCCAATCCCCTGTCGAAGGCGCAGGCCCGGATGCCCCTCGCCCTGCACCTGGACGTCCGCATGAACCATCAGCAACAACATACACTTCCCTGTTCCAGCGCAGCGTCCAAATGTTCATAACACAGTCATTTGAACACAAGCGCAAATATCCACCCATCCACAGGCCATAGCACTAAATGCACAACTTTCGAAATTACTGGCCCTTGAAATGTTCCCATTTAGGCTTGTAGACACTGAGGCCTTCCACAGCCTGATGTCGGCGGCCAACCCTCGCTACGCACTCCCCAGTCGCCACTATTTTTCACGGTGTACCGTGCCCACCTTACACCAGCATGTGTCCCAGAACATCACCCGTGCCCTGACCAACGCAGTTACTGGGAAGGTCCACTTAACCACGGACACATGGACAAGTGCTGGTGGCCATGGATGCTACATTTCCCTGACGGCACACTGGGTGAATGTTGTGGAAGCCGGGAGTGAGTCGTACCCTGGGATGGCACAGGTGCTACTCACGCCAAGGATTGCGGGCCCTACGTCCATCAGGGTCTCCGCCAGCAGCTATGTTACTGGCTCCAACTCCCACTTTTCCTCCTCCGCCACCTCCTCCTCCACTTCCACCTCCAGCAGCAGTCAGTAATCAGTCGCTAGCTGGAAGTAGTGTAGCACTGCTGTGGGTAAGCGTCAACAGGCCGCACTGAATCGGATCTCCTTAGAGGACAAATAGCACACTGCCACAGAGCTGTGGCAGGGTATAGGGGCCAGACCAAGCTGTGGCTCTCGCGACTCAACTTACAACCAGGCATGGTTGTGTCTGACAATGGCCGTAACTTGGTGGCAGCTTTGGAGCTCGGCATCCTTACACACATCCCATGCCTAGCCCACGTCTTAAACTTAGTGGTTCAGTGGTTTTTATCAAAACCTATCCCAATTTGCCAGAGCTACTAGTGAAGGCGCGCCGCATGTGTCCCCATTTCTACAAGTCGTCCACAGCTTCAGTCGGTCTGTCAATGCTGCAGCGGCGCTTGCGGCTTCCAGATCACCAACTGTTGTGCGACATGAGCACACGCTGGACCTCCACGTTCCACATGTTGGCCAGGCTTTGTGAGCAGCAGAGGGCAGTTGTGGAATACCAGCTGCAACATGGTCGTCGCCCTTTGAGTCAACTGCCACTATTTACAAGCGAGGAGTTGACATTGATGTCAGACCTCAAAACTTTGATGAATCCACACAGATGGTTAGTGGCGATAACGCTATTATCAGCGTAACATCCCACTGCTGTGTCTACTCAAATGATCACTGCTCACAATTAAGGACGACGCTCTGAATGTGGCAGACGAGGAAATGGGGGAGGACATTACACAAGGTGATAGCCAGCCCACCCTCAGTTCGCCTTTTTAGCGCAAATTGGACCATGAAGAGGAGGAGGAGGAGCTGGAGACAGTTGCCTCTGCTACAGGGGGTAGTACCCATGGAACTTTAATTCCATCTGTTCAGCGTGGATGGGCAAAAGAGGAGGAGGAGGATGAGGTACTCTGGCACACATGGCTTCATGTTAGGCTGCCTTTCCCGTGGCCCTCGCATTATATGCATTTTAGATAACACGGATTACTGGGTGTTCACCCTTCTTGACCCCCGCTACAAAGAGAACTTCTCATTAGTGATGGACGAACATCTGCCGGGGCGGTTCGCAAACACGATCAAATGTTTGCGAACCGCAAGTTCGCGGCGGGTCCCATTCATTTTAATGGCAGACGAACCTGAAAAACCTTCAGCTCATATTTTCAGCCAAGAAATAATTACTAGAAGTGCACAAATAGTCCCACAACATGGACATTGACATACCAGATGTATTATTTGAATTTGCGATCTCCATTCATTTTTTATTTCAATGAGAAATATCGGCAATATCATTTTTGCGTATGCTCATGCGCAAATGCACTATACGGTACCCAAATGCACTATAAAGAAAGTATATTGGTATATAACACCCCGCTTCAATCAGTATATCACACCAGTAGAAATTATATGTTCCAATAACGCTTGTCCCTCTATATACCTGCAGTATCGCAGCAGAACCGCACACAACTGCAGCACAATACAAATGCACTATAATATACTTTCTAACATAGAAAGTATATTATTACATTGTACAAAGAAGGCAGTCCATTAGAATATACATGAAGATAAAACGTAACCTTTAATAATTTTACTATGAGGGTCCATTCACACGTCCGTAAGTCTGCAATGTGCATTCCGCAATTTGTGGACCGCACATCGCTGGCACTATAATAGAAAATGCCTAATCTTGTCTGCAATTGTGGACAAGAATAGGACATGTTCTATTTTTTTGCGGAAACTGAAGCACAGATGCGGAAGTGCGGATCCCCGGATGCGGACAGCACATTCCGGCCCCATTGAAAATGAATAGGTCTGCACCCGTTCTGCAAAATTGCGGAACGGATGCGGACCCATTTTGCGGACGTGTGAATGGAAAAGATATCCCTCAAAATGAAAATAAATGAAATTATTAAAGTTAACCAAAAAGTATAGATGTGGTAGGCAATAACAAGTGCTCAGCGGCACTAAATCAGGTGCTCGGCGGCACAAAATCAGAAACCATATGTACTAATACAATCCGGGGGGTTCCAATGCACATTGATGAATCCAGTAGGTAAAGCAAAAAAACATCCATCCCTGGGCTAGATGATGATGTGGTATTGAAGGACAGGGTGGGCAAAGAACTGTCCCTGATATTGCCCTACAGGGGGGTGCTAGTCTGGCCCTGATAGCCTAACCACAGACCACCCGCCCTGATAAGAGCGACCCCGTCCGGAACCTTACCCTATATAAAAATGGCCCTAGTAAGCCCCTAGCCCCTAGCCCCCTGACTTCCAGGTGATCACTATCTAGATCTATGTGTTTTTGACTCATTATAAAAGTATATTATAAGTATATCGCACCCCTCTGTGTATCACACATATCGATAGCACACCTATACAAGTGCTTAAAATGACTTTTGTGGCCCTATTAGCTAGTGTTTGGTGTCCCTAACAGCCTGTCCCTGCTCCACACAGCAACCTCTCCCTACACTGGCAAAACACTGAATGTAAAATGGCGGCCAGATCAGGTTTATTTATAAGGTTGGGTTATGTCTATGTGCTGAAATGTCTCAATTGGCTGTCCTGTACCACCTGATGGATGTGTCATGGGTAGAGTTGAGCGAACACCTGGTTGTTCGGGTTCGAGAAGTTCGGCCGAACTTCCCGGAAATGTTCGAGTTCGGGATCCGAACCCGATCCGAACTTCGTCCCGAACCCGAACCCCATTGAAGTCAATGGGGACCCGAACTTTTGGGCACTAAAAAGGCTGTAAAACAGCCCAGGAAAGAGCTAGAGGGCTGCAAAAGGCAGCAACATGTAGGTAAATCCCCTGCAAACAAATGTGGATAGGGAAATGAATTAAAATAAAAATAAAAAAAATAAAAATGAACCAATATCAATTGGACAGAGGTCCCATAGCAGAGAATCTGGCTTCACGTCACCCACCACTGGAACAGGCCACTGTCACACATTTAGGCCCAGGCACCCAGGCAGAGGAGAGAGGTCCCGTAACAGAGAATCTGGCCTTATGTCAGCGCAGAATCTGTCTTCATGTCATAGCAGAGAATCAGGCTTCACGTCACCCACCACTGGAACAGGCCACTGTCAAACATTTAGGCCCAGGCACCCAGGCAGAGGAGAGAGGTCCCGTAACAGAGAATCTGGCCTTATGTCAGCGCAGAATCTGTATTCATGTCATAGCAGAGAATCAGGCTTCACGTCACCCACCACTGGAACAGGCCACTGTCACACATTTAGGCCCCGGCACCCAGACAGAGGAGAGCGGTCCCGTAACAGAGAATCTGGCCTTATGTCAGCGCAGAATCTGTCTTCATGTCATAGCAGAGAATCAGGCTTCACGTCACCCACCACTGGAACAGGCCACTGTCACACATTTAGGCCCAGGCACCCAGGCAGAGGAGAGAGGTCCCGTAACAGAGAATCTGGCCTTATGTCAGCGCAGAATCTGTATTCATGTCATAGCAGAGAATCAGGCTTCACGTCACCCACCACTGGAACAGGCCACTGTCACACATTTAGACCAAGGCAGAGGAGAGAGGTCCCGTAACAGAGAATCTGGCCTTATGTCAGCGCAGAATCTGTCTTCATGTCATAGCAGAGAATCAGGCTTCACGTCACCCACCACTGGAACAGGCCACTGTCACACATTTAGGCCCAGGCACCCAGGCAGAGGAGAGAGGTCCCGTAACAGAGAATCTGGCCTTATGTCAGCGCAGAATCTGTCTTCATGTCATAGCAGAGAATCAGGCTTCACGTCACCCACCACTGGAACAGGCCACTGTCACACATTTAGGCCCAGGCACCCAGGCAGAGGAGAGAGGTCCCGTAACAGAGAATCTGGCCTTATGTCAACGCAGAATCTGTATTCATGTCATAGCAGAGAATCAGGCTTCACGTCACCCACCACTGGAACAGGCCACTGTCACACATTTAGGCCCAGGCACCCAGGCAGAGGAGAGAGGTCCCGTAACAGAGAATCTGGCCTTATGTCAGCGCAGAATCTGTCTTCATGTCATAGCAGAGAATCAGGCTTCACGTCACCCACCACTGGAACAGGCCACTGTCACACATTTAGGCCCAGGCACCCAGGCAGAGGAGAGAGGTCCCGTAACAGAGAATCTGGCTTTATGTCTGCGCAGAATCTGTATTCATGTCATAGCAGAGAATCAGGCTTCACGTCACCCACCACTGGAACAGGCCACTGTCACACATTTAGGCCCCGGCACCCAGACAGAGGAGAGCGGTCCCGTAACAGAGAATCTGGCCTTATGTCAGCGCAGAATCTGTCTTCATGTCATAGCAGAGAATCAGGCTTCACGTCACCCACCACTGGAACAGGCCACTGTCACACATTTAGGCCCAGGCACCCAGGCAGAGGAGAGAGGTCCCGTAACAGAGAATCTGGCCTTATGTCAGCACAGAATCTGTATTCATGTCATAGCAGAGAATCAGGCTTCACGTCACCCACCACTGGAACAGGCCACTGTCACATATTTAGGCCCAGGCACCCAGGCAGAGGAGAGAGGTCGCGTAACAGAGAATCTGGCTTCATGTCAGCACAGAATAAGTCTTCATGTCATAGCAGAGAATCAGGCTTCACGTCACCCACCACTGGAACAGGCCACTGTCACACATGAGGAAGTCCCCTGGAGTAGAATAATATATTGTTAAGGGGAGGTAGTTAATATCTAATCTGCACAAGGGATGGACAGGTCCTGTGGGATCCATGCCTGGTTAATTTTTATGAACGTCAGCTTGTCCACATTGGCTGTAGACAGGCGGCTGCGTTTGTCTGTAATGACGCCCCCTGCCGTGCTGAATACACGTTCAGACAAAACGCTGGCCGCCGGGCAGGCCAGCACCTCCAAGGCATAAAAGGCTAGCTCTGGCCACGTGGACAATTTGGAGACCCAGAAGTTGAATGGGGCCGAACCATCAGTCAGTACGTGGAGGGGTGTGCACAGGTACTGTTCCACCATGTTAGTGAAATGTTGCCTCCTGCTAACACGTTCCGTATCAGGTGGTGGTGCAGTTAGCTGTGGCGTGGTGACAAAACTTTTCCACATCTCTGCCATGATAACCCTGCCCTCAGAGGAGCTGGCCGTGACACAGCTGCGTTGGCGACCTCTTGCTCCTCCTCTGCCTTTGCCTTGGGCTTCCACTGGTTCCCCTGTGACATTTGGGAATGCTCTCAGTAGCGCGTCTACCAACGTGCGCTTGTACTCGCGCATCTTCCTATCACGCTCCAGTGTAGAAAGTAAGGTGGGCACATTGTCTTTGTACCGGGGATCCAGCAGGGTGGCAACCCAGTATTCCGCACACGTTAAAATGTGGGCAACTCTGCTGTCGTTCCGCAGGCACTGCAGCATGTAGTCGCTCATGTGTGCCAGGCTGCCTAGAGGTAAGGACAAGCTGTCCTCTGTGGGAGGCGTATCGTCATCGTCCTGTGTTTCCCCCCAGCCACGCACCAGTGATGGGCCCGAGCTGCTTTGGGTGCCACCCCGCTGTGAACATGCTTCATCCTCATCCTCCTCCACCTCCTCCTCATCCTCGTCCTCCTCGTCCTCCAGTAGTGGGCCCTGTCTGGCCACATTTGTACCTGGCCTCTGGTGTTGCAAAAAACCTCCCTCTGAGTCACTTTGAAGAGACTGGCCTGAAAGTGCTAAAAATGACCCCTCTTCCTCCTCTTTCTCCTGGGCCACCTCCTCTTCCATCATCGCCCTAAGTGTTTTCTCAAGGAGACATAGAAGTGGTATTGTAACGCTGATAACGGCGTCATCGCCACTGGCCATGTTGGTGGAGTACTCGAAACAGCGCAACAGGGCACACAGGTCTCGCATGGAGGCCCAGTCTTTGGTGGTGAAGTGTGTCTGATCCGCAGTGCGACTGACCCGTACGTGCTGCAGCTGAAACTCCACTATGGCCTGCTGCTGCTCGCACAGTCTGTCCAGCATATGCAAGGTGGAGTTCCACCTGGTGGGTACGTCGCATATGAGGCGGTGAGCGGGAAGGCCGAAGTTACGCTGTAGCGCAGACAGGCGAGCAGCGGCAGGGTGTGAACGCCGGAAGCGCGAACAGACGGCCCGCACTTTATGCAGCAGCTCTGACATGTCGGGGTAGTTGCGAATGAACTTCTGCACCACCAAATTCAGCACATGCGCCAGCCAAGGGATGTGCGTCAAACCGGCTAGTCCCAGAGCTGCAACGAGATTTCGCCCATTATCGCACACCACCAGGCCGGGCTTGAGGCTCACCGGCAGCAACTACTCGTCGGTCTGTTGTTCTATACCCCGCCACAACTCCTGTGCAGTGTGGGGCCTGTCCCCCAAACATATGAGTTTCAGAATGGCCTGCTGACGTTTACCCCGTGCTGTGCTGAAGTTGGTGGTGAAGGTGTGTGGCTGACTGGATGAGCAGGTGAAAGAAGAGGAGGAGGAAGCTGAGTAGGAGGAGGAGGAGACAGGAGGCAAAGAATGTTGCCCTGCGATCCTTGGCGGCAGAAGGACGTGCGCCAAACAGCTCTCCGCCTGGGGCCCAGCCGCCACTACATTTACCCAGTGTGCAGTTAGGGAGCTATAGCGTCCCTGGCCGTGCTTACTGGTCCACGTATCTGTGGTTAGGTGGACCTTGCCACAGATGGCGTTGCGCAGTGCACACTTGATTTTATCGGACACTTGTTTGTGCAGGGAAGGCACGGCTCTCTTGGAGAAGTAGTGGCGGCTGGGAACAACATACTGTGGGACAGCAAGTGACATGAGCTGTTTGAAGCTATGTGTGTCCACCAGCCTAAATGACAGCATTTCATAGGCCAGTAGTTTAGAAATGCTGGCATTCAGGGCCAGGGATCGAGGGTGGCTAGGTGGGAATTTACGTTTTCTCTCAAATGTTTGTGAGATGGAGAGCTGAACGCTGCCGTGTGACATGGTTGAGATGCTTAGTGACGCAGGTGGTGGTGTTGGTGGTACATCCCATGTTTGCTGGGCGGCAGGTGCCAACGTTCCTCCAGAGACGGAGGAAGAGGCCGAGGCGGCGGCAGCAGCAGAAGAGGCCGAGGCAGCAGCAGAAGAGGTAGCAGGGGGAGCCTGAGTGACTTCTTTGTTTTTAAGGTGTTTACTCCACTGCAGTTCATGCTTTGCATGCAGGTGCCTGGTCATGCAGGTTGTGCTAAGGTTCAGAACGTTAATGCCTCGCTTCAGGCTCTGATGGCACAGCGTGCAAACCACTCGGGTCTTGTCGTCAGAACATTGTTTGAAGAAGTGCCATGCCAGGGAACTCCTTGAAGCTGCCTTTGGGGTGCTCGGTCCCAGATGGCGGCGGTCAGTAGCAGGCGGAGTCTCTTGGCGGCGGGTGTTCTGATTTTGCCCACTGCTCCCTTTTTTGCTACGCTGTTGGCTCGGTCTCACCACTGCCTCTTCCTCCGAACTCTGAAAGTCAGTGGCACGACCTTCATTCCATGTGGGGTCTAGGACCTCATCGTCCCCTGCATCGTCTTCCACCCAGTCTTGATCCCTGACCTCCTGTTCAGTCTGCACACTGCAGAAAGACGCAGCAGTTGGCACCTGTGTTTCGTCATCATCAGAGACGTGCTGAGGTGGTATTCCCATGTCCTTATCATCAGGAAAAATAAGTGGTTGTGCGTTAGTGCATTCTATCTCTTCCACCCCTGGGGAAGGGCTAGGTGGATGCCCTTGGGAAACCCTGGCAGCAGAGTCTTCAAACAGCATAAGAGACTGCTGCATAACTTGAGGCTCAGACAGTTTCCCTGATATGCATGGGGGTGATGTGACAGACCGATGGGCTTGGTTTTCATGCGCCATCTGTGTGCTTTCTGCAGAAGACTGGGTGGGAGATAATGTGAACGTGCTGGATCCACTGTCGGCCACCCAATTGACTAATGCCTGTACCTGCTCAGGCCTTACCATCCTTAGAACGGCATTGGGACCCACCAAATATCGCTGTAAATTCTGCTGGCTACTGGGACCTGAGGTAGTTGGTTCACTAGGACGTGTGGCTGTGGCAGAACGGCCACGTCCTCTCCCAGCACCAGAGGGTCCACTAACACCACCACGACCATGTCCACGTCCACGTCCGCGTCCCTTATTAGATGTTTTCCTCATTGTTCCCGTTCACCACAATTTTGAGAATGGTAAATTTGGGAATGGTTTTTCAACTCAGAAAAAAAAGTGTGCTTTTACGGTCACTACAAATAACTTGACCAGCTAAAACAGCACAGATTTGGTTAAATAGAGATGTGAGGCCTGTTTTTTTTTTTGCGCTGTGTGACAGGTATAGGTTTAATCACAGAATCAGATTTCTATCAGCACGCTAGCGTGTGTCTTAGGTTTTTCTGAATGACACTATCACTAGCTTCAATGCAAGCTTTTCTTTTTGGGATAGAATTCAAGTAGGCCTCAAATACCAGAAACTAGTTATTTTGAGAATGGCAAATTTGGGAATGGTTTTTCAACCCAGAAAAAAAAGTGTGCTTTTACGGTCACTACAAATAACTTGACCAGCTAAAACAGTACAGATTTGGTTAACTAGAGATGTAAGGCCTGTTTTTTTTGGCGCTGTGTGACAGGTATAGGTTTAATCACAGAATCAGACTTCTATCTGCACGCTAGTGTGTGTCTTAGGTTTTTCTGAATGACACTATCACTAGCTTCAATGTAAGATATTCTTTTTGGGATAGATTTCAAGTAGGCCTCAAATACCAGAAACTAGTTATTTTGAGAATGGCAAATTTGGGAATGGTTTTTCAACCCAGAAAAAAAAGTGTGCTTTTACGGTCACTACAAATAACTTGACCAGCTAAAACAGTACAGATTTGGTTAAATAGAGATGTGAGGCCTGTTTTTTTTTGCGCTGTGTGACAGGTATATGTTTAATCACAGAATCAGACTTCTATCTGCATGTTAGCGTGTGTCTTAGGTTTTTCTGAATGACACTATCACTAGCTTCAATGTAAGATATTCTTTTTGGGATAGATTTCAAGTAGGCCTCAAATACCAGAAACTAGTTATTTTGAAAATGGCAAATTTGGGAATGGTTTTTCAACCCAGAAAAAAAAAGTGTGCTTTTACGGTCACTACAAATAACTTGACCAGCTAAAACAGTACAGATTTGGTTAAATAGAGATGTGAGGCCTGTTTTTTTTTGCGCTGTGTGACAGGTATAGGTTTAATCACAGAATCAGACTTCTATCTGCACGCTAGCGTGTGTCTTAGGTTTTTCTGAATGACACTATCACTAGCTTCAATGTAAGATATTCTTTTTGGGATAGATTTCAAGTAGGCCTCAAATACCAGAAACTAGTTATTTTGAGAATGGCAAATTTGGGAATGGTTTTTCAACCCAGAAAAAAAAGTGTGCTTTTACGGTCACTACAAATAACTTGACCAGCTAAAACAGTACAGATTTGGTTAACTAGAGATGTGAGGCCTGTTTTTTTTTGCGCTGTGTGACAGGTATAGGTTTAATCACAGAATCAGACTTCTATCTGCACGCTAGCGTGTGTCTTAGGTTTTTCTGAATGACACTATCACTAGCTTCAATGTAAGATATTCTTTTTGGGATAGATTTCAAGTAGGCCTCAAATACCAGAAACTAGTTATTTTGAGAATGGCAAATTTGGGAATGGTTTTTCAACCCAGAGAAAAAAGTGTGCTTTTACGGTCACTACAAATAACTTGACCAGCTAAAACAGTACAGATTTGGTTAAATAGAGATGTGAGGCCTGTTTTTTTTTGCGCTGTGTGACAGGTATAGGTTTAATCACAGAATCAGACTTCTATCAGCACGCTAGCGTGTGTCTTAGGTTTTTCTGAATGACACTATCAATACCTTCAATGTAAGATTTTCTTTTTGGGATAGATTTCAAGTAGGCCTCAAATACCAGAAACTAGTTATTTTGAGAATGGCAAATTTGGGAATGCTTTTTCAACCCAGAACAAAAAGTCTGCTTTTACGGTCACTACAAATAACTTGACCAGCTAAAACAGTACAGATTTGGTTAAATAGAGATGTGAGGCCTGTTTTTTTTTGCGCTGTGTGACAGGTATAGGTTTAATCACAGAATCAGATTTCTATCAGCACGCTAGCGTGTGTCTTAGGTTTTTCTGAATGACACTATCACTAGCTTCAATGTAAGATATTCTTTTTGGGATAGATTTCAAGTAGGCCTCAAATACCAGAAGCTAGTTATTTTGAGAATGGCAAATTTGGGAATGGTTTTTCAACCCAGAAAAAAAAGTTTGCTTTTGCGTACACTACAAATAACTTGACCAGCTAAAACAGTACAGATTTGGTTGAATAGAAATGTCAGGTCTATTTTTTAGGCGCTGGGTGACAGGCTCAACTTGCCCCTGATGTAATATATGGCCAAAAAATAACCAGACTGTTGATGGTTAAATGCTCTTGGGTGACACAGGCTCAGCCTGCACCAGATGTAGTATATGGCCAAAAAATAATCAGACTGTCGATGGTTAAATGCACTTCGGTGACACAGGCTTAGCCTGCAGCTGATGTAGTATATGGCCAAAAAATAACCAGACTGTTGATGGTTAAATGCACTTCGTTGACACAGGCTCAGCCTGCAGCTGATGTAGGATATAGCACAAAATAACCACACTATCGATGGTTAAATACACTTGGTGATAGCTTGTGCTGGCGCACCACAAGTCACAAAATGGCCGCCGATCACCCCAGAAAAAAAGTGATCTAAAAACGCTCTGGGCAGCCTCAAAAAAGTGAGCAAGTCAATTATAGCACTTCAATGATCCACAGCTGCAGATCGATCACAGAATGAAGTCTTTTGGAGGAGTTAATCTGCCTAATCTCGCCCTAACGTCGCAGCTGCAACCTCTCCCTATACTGATCATAGCAGAGTGACGTGCGGCGCTACGTGACTCCAGCTTAAATAGAGGCTGGGTCACATGCTGCACTGGCCAATCACAGCCATGCCAATAGTAGGCATGGCTGTGATGGCCTCTTGGGGCAAGTAGTATGACGCTTGTTGATTGGCTGCTTTGCAGCCTTTCAAAAAGCGCCAAGAAAGCGCCGAACACCGAACCCGAACCCGGACTTTTACGAAAATGTTCGGGTTCGGGTCCGTGTCACGGACACCCCAAAATTCGGTACGAACCCGAACTATACAGTTCGGGTTCGCTCATCCCTAGTCATGGGTCAAAGTTCTTCACAATGTAAAAAAATATGGCGGATTCAAATTTCTCCATATGTTCGCATGTTCGGCGAATCGCGAACTAGCAAAGTTTGCCGCGAAACGACCACCGGGCGAACTGCAAGGCCATCTCTACTTCTCATCTCTCATTCCTGTGGTGGAGAAGACGAGTAAAATGATGCAATACCAGAAGGTACTTGTTGAGAGATTGCTCCAAAATTTTACATCTGACAACGCGGCCGTCAGAGTCTGTACTTCCTTTGGCAACCGAGGAAGGGAGACAAGGGGAACACACAGCAGTTCCAACAAAGGGAGGACAACACTCTCCAAGGCATGGGACACTTTCATGACACCCCGCCAGTATCCTCACCCTGAAGCGCGGCCTAGTGGTACAAGGATGGAAATGTTTTTGAAGATGGTGAAGAAATACATTGGAGACCGTGTCAGCGTCCTAAATGATCCCTCAGTGCCTTACAACTACTGGATGTCCAAGCTGGACACGTGGCATGAACTTGCGCTCTCTGCCTTGGAGGTGCTGGCCTGCCCTGCCGTCAGTGTTTTGTCTGAGCCTGTATTTAGTGCTGTTGGTGGCATCATAACAGATAAGCGTATCCGTTTGTCCACTGACAATGCTGACAGGTTGACTCAGATAAAAATGAACAAGGCCTGGATTGCCCCAGACTATTCAACTCCACCCTAGGAGACCTGAGCTGATGATGAACATAAAGGCAATTTCAATCTATCATTTATAATGCACTCAATCTAATGTAGTGCATTCCGATGAACCTTTTCAACCACAAAAAAAGAGTATATGGATGAATCTTGTTTTCTCCTCCTCCTCCTCCAGATTGTATATACCGTATTCTCTCAATTCTAATTTTTTGTAATAGGTTCAGTTCAACAGCAGGCCCTTAAAGCCTCATGCACACGACCGTATTTTTTTGCGGTCCGCAAAAACGGGTTCCGTTTTTCCGTGATCCGTGACCGTTTTTTCGTCCGTGGGTCTTCCTTGATTTTTGGAGGATCCACGGACATGAAAAAAAAGTTGTTTTGGTGTCCGCCTGGCCGTGCGGAGCCAAACGGATCCGTCCTGAATTACAATGCAAGTCAATGGGGACGGATCCGTTTGACGTTGACACAATATGGTGCAATTTCAAACGGATCCGTCCCCCATTGACTTTCAATGTAAAGTCAGGAGTTAATATACCATAGGATCAGAGTTTTCTCCAATCCGATGGTATATTTTAACTTGAAGCGTCCCCATCACCATGGGAACGCCTCTATGTTAGAATATACCGTCGGATTTGAGTTACATCGTGAAACTCAAATCCGACAGTATATTCTAACACAGAGGCATTCCCATGGTGATGGGGACACTTCAGGTTAGAATATACTAAAAGAACTGTGTACATGACTGCCCCCTGCTGCCTGGCAGGTGCTGCCAGGCAGCAGGGGGCAGCCCCCCCCTGTAGTTAACACATTGGTGGCCAATGGGCCCCCCTCCCTCCCCTGTAGTTAACTCATTGGTGGCCAGTGGGCCCCCCTCCCTCCCCTGTAGTTAACTCTTTGGTGGCCAGTGGGCCCCCCTCCCTCCCCTGTAGTTAACTCTTTGGTGGCCAGTAGGACCCCCTCCCTCCCCTGTAGTTAACTCGTTGGTGGCCAGTGGGCCCTCTCCCCTCCCTCCCCCTCCTAATTAAAATCTCCCCCCCTATCATTGGTGGCAGCGGAGAGTACCGATCGGAGTCCCAGTTTAATCGCTGGGGCTCCGATCGGTAACCATGGCAACCAGGAAGCTACTGCTATCCCGGTTGCCATGGTTACTTAGCAATTTGTAGCAGCATTATACAGTACTTACCTGCGAGCTGCGATGTCTGCGTCCGGCCGGGAGCTCCTCCTACTGGTAAGTGACAGGTCTGTGCGGCGCATTGCTTAATGACCTGTCACTTACTAGTAGGAGGAGCTCCCGGCCGGACGCAGACATCGCAGCTCGCAGGTAAGTATAATGCTGCTACAAATTGCTAAGTAACCATGGCACCCGGGACAGCAGTAGCGTCCTGGTTGCCATGGTTACCGATCGGAGCCCCAGCGATTAAACTGAGACTCTGATCGGTACTCTCCGCTGCCACCAATGATAGGGGGGGAGATTTTAATTAGGAGGGGGAGGGAGAGGAGAGGGCCCACTGGCCACCAACGAGTTAACTACAGGGGAGGGAGGGGGGCCCACTGGCCACCAACGAGTTAACTAATAGAGGATGGAGGGGGGCCCACTGGCCACCAACGAGTTAACTACAGGGGAGGGAGGGGGGGTCCACTGGCCACCAACGAGTTAACTACAGGGGAGGGAGGGGGGGCCCACTAGCCACCAACGAGTTACTGGCCACCAATGAGTTAACTACAGGGGAGGGAGGGGGGCCCACTGGCCACCAACGAGTTAACTACAGGGGAGGGAGGAGGGGGCCCACAGGCCACCAACGAGTTAACTACGGGGGAGGGAGGGGGAGCCCACTGGCCACCAACGAGTTAACTACAGGGGAGGGAGGAGGGGGCCCACAGGCCACCAACGAGTTAACTACAGGGGAGGGATGGGGGGCCCACTGGCCACCAATGAGTTAACTACAGGGGAGGGAGGGGGGGCGGCCGCACTGGCCACCAATCAGTTAACTACAGGGGAGGGGGGGGGGCCAGCCGCACTGGCCACCAATGTGTTAACTACGGGGGGGGCTGCCCCCTGCTGCCTGGCAGCACCTGTCAGGCAGCAGGGGGCAGTCATGTACACAGTTCTTTTAGTATATTCTAACCTGAAGCGTTCCCATCACCATGGGAACGCCTCTGTGTTAGAATATACTGTCGGATCTGAGTTTTCACGAAGTGAAAACTCAGCTCTGAAAAAGCTTTTATGCAGACGGATCTTCGGATCCATCTGTATTAAAGTAACCTACGGCCACGGATCACGGACACGGATGCCAATCTTGTGTGCATCCGTGTTCTTTCACGGACCCATTGACTTGAATGGGTCCGTGAACCGTTGTCCGTCCAAAAAATAGGACAGGTTATATTTTTTTGACGGACAGGATACACGGATCACGGTCTCGGCTGCAAAATGGTGCATTTTCCGATTTTTCCACGGACCCATTGAAAGTCAATGGGTCCGCGAAAAAAAAAACGGAAAACGGCACAACGGCCACGGATGCACACAACGGTCGTGTGCATGAGGCCTAACTCACATTTTTTTATAGGGTCAGCTGAACAGCATGCACTCACATATAATGTTTTAGTGCGTCAGCTGTACAGCATGCACTCGCATATAATGTTTTAGAGCATCATTTGAACAGCATGCACTCGCATATAATGTTTTAGAGCGTCAGCTGAACAGCATGCACCCGCATATAATGTTTTAGAGCGTCAGCTCACCTGAAGGCACTTACAAATAATGTTTTAGAGCATCAGCTGAGCAACATGCACTTGAAAATAATGTTTTAGAGCATCAGCTGAACAGCATGCACTCGCATATATTGTTTTAGAGCATCAGCTCACCAGCAGGCACTAGCATACAATGTTTTAGAGCGTCAGCTCACCAGCAGGCACTCGCATATAATGTTTTAGAGTGTCAGCTCACCAGCAGGACCTCGCCCCTAATGTTTTAGAGGGTCAGTTCAGCAGCAGTCCCTCGCCCCTCATGTTTTGGATGTTCAGATCAGCAAGCCCTTGCTCCAAATGTTTTTGAGGGTCACCATCAGGCCACCAATCATAATTTTTCAAGGGTGTGTATGATGCCCTTTCACTTAGTGCATAGGCTTTATGAGTGTAGGAATACCACTACCTGAACTATTGTACCACAATGTGAATGAGACCCTCCTTTATGTGTATATGGTTGAATCTTTCTTTTCTCATCCTCTTCCTCTTCCATCATATCAACATGCTTATTCGTCGTATATAATGCCCTCGCATATCCTTTCTTACAGGGTCAGCTCACCTATAAGCCCTCGCATATAATGTTTTTCAGGGTCAGCTCACCTGCAGGCCCACGCATATAATGTTTTACAGGGTCAACTCAACTGCATGCCCTCGCATATAATGTTTTACAGGGTCAGCTCACCTGCAGGCCCTCACCTACAATCTATTACAGGGTCAGCTCACCTTCTGATGGCAACAGCGAAGTCTTGCCTGTTGGTACTCTTGCACACATGGCTGATCTCATGTTAGGCTGCCTTTCCCACGACCCGCGCATTATACGCATTTTAGACCACACGGATTACTGGTTGTTCACCCTTCTCGACCCCGCTACAAAGAGAACTTCTCATCTCTCATTCCTCTGGCGGAGAGGACAAGCAAAACGGTGTTATACCAGAAGGTCCTTGTTGAAAAATTGCTCCAAAGTTGATAGGGCAGACATCCAAATGGATTGTCGCCGTCACGGGGACGTGCGATCGGCTAGAAGTTATCTAGTGTCAACAAAGGGGCAGCAGGCCCTTACCTACAAGTCCAGTCTCAGTAGCCAACAGTCTGGTCAACACAATCCTCACCATGATGGCACACTGGGTGAATGTTGTGGAGGCCGGGAGCAAGTTGGCTGCTGGCACCAGACTTGCCCTCCAATAGATCCTTGTTAACTGAAAGTGTACTTAATCCAATACCAGGCCCGCTTAGGAGTGCTGTATTGTTATTTATCATCACTACCTCCCCGAGTCGGGAGTGGGTAATTGCTGCGTGCCTGCTGCCTTCCTTGGATTCTTGTGCTTTAATAACTTGACCCACCCTCTCTGGGTAGTTCACAATTAGGAAAAAAAAAAGGGGCAAGGCAACAACAGCCAATCAGATTTCAGCCATTGACCTCCTTTGGATGTGGTAGCCCTTTCTCAGGCTCCCTCTCCGGCATCGAACCCTGATTCCCCGTTACCCGTGATCAACATGGTAGGCGCAGAAAAGAACATTGAAATTTGATAGAGCAGACATCCAAATGGATCGTCGCCATCACAGGGATGTGCAATCGCCCAGAGGTTATCTAGAGTCACCAATGCGGCAGCAGGCCCTCGCCCCTAAGGTTTTAGATGGTCAAATCAGCAGGCCCTTGCTCCAAATGTTTTTGAGGGTCACCAGTATGCTCCTTTATGTGTAACAAAGGGTGTTTTGGAGTGCCGGTTCCTTGTAATTTTTGGCAGCCCTTTCACTTAGTGCATAGGCTTTATGAGTGTAGGAGTCCCACTAACTGAACTATTGTACCACAATGTGAATGAGGCCCTCCTCTATGTGATATACAGGCTGTTTTGGAGTGCCTCTTGTTTGTAATTTTTGCAACACTTGCACTTTATACACAATTGAATATACAGGAAAGAATGTTTCCTAACAATTTTTCATGTAAAATAGATTTTTTTGGGAGGTTTTGTGCGTATTTTTGTCAGTCTGTAAAAGTGGCGTACAGCTCGGACAACATGGTTCCCAGCAGCGACCTGTGAGTCCAAGATGCATCCAGACATCATCCCCATGCTATTCCTGATCCATTTCGGTGGTGTTTTGGTCACCTTTTGACCTTTTCCAATGGACCAGGCACCCTCCCCTCTTCAGAGCAGGGGGTGCCTGTTGTCTCCGGTTGACTTCCATTATACTTGGGTGCTCGGCCGAGCACACGAATATAGCAATGTGTTGGGGCCGAACGCCCTATCCTTTCCTTGCACTTATAAATCGTATTTATAGCACAAATCTTTAATGTCTGCAAATAGAGGATTCACAATACACCAATAGACTTGCTATTGCGGACAAGAATAGGACATCTTTTATTTTTTTCCGGAGCCGCGGACCGGAAGTTTGAAGCCACGCTACGGAAATGCGAATGCGGACAGCACACTGTGTGCTGTCCGCATCCATTCCTACCCCATGGAGAATGAATAGGCCTGCACCCGTTCCGGATAATTGCGGAATGGGTGTGGACACATTCTACGGACAATTTAATGCGGTTTGCTGGAATGACAGATCTGTATAATGGCAATTTGGATCCCCAGTCAGTGCACCAAGGTGTAATAGGATTGTTCCTATTACCCAGTCAACCTCCACTACTGAACCCTGTTCTACACAAATGCTGTGGAACGATTCATCCCTATCCTTTCCCTGCAGTTATAAATCTTTTTTTCACCACAATCAAGTCTTCCTATGACTGTTCCTAGCGCCTGTAGACGTCTCTCCCTGCACTAAGTACACTGGTAAATGGCAGAATCTAAGATGGCTGCCGCAGTTTATAGGGCTGTGATATCACAGGGCTGGCTGGCTCCTGATTGGCGGCATGCATGGCATTACGGGTGATCCCGCCTTCCCAGAGTTCCTTTCTCCATGTCCTCACACGTGCAGCAACCATTTTAGGAAAAAATGTGATTCGTTACAACGAAGCACACGGAAATTTGCCTTCGGTGCAAATCAAATTTTTCCTGAAATTCGGGACGAATTCCACTTTGTCAGCTTCGATTCTCTCATCTCTAATTTTAAGCCCAAATTGAGTAAAATGCAATCAGAGAAGAAAATTTGTACATGGTGTACATTACCTTTAAACTCTGCTACTGAAAAATATCACATATTTAATAGAACAATATAAAAGTACCCTAAATATGCTATATATTGCACACTATATGCAAAAAAGTTAACATCATTCTCTTCATTGCCTACAGCAAAAATAATCTATCAAGCCCACAGGTAAGGTAGCCTGTTAAAAAAAACAAAGTTTAAATACTCCTTTGAATTGCTGGACCTTTGAGTTCCCACTAGTTAGTTAGACTGTGTATCAGAATGAATGAATTTAGTTTACACTCCAGTTTTGACAGTTCCTCTGAGCTGTTCTATCTCCTTAGTCATTAATATGCAGGGCAGTGGAGGACCAGGGCATGTGTATTTAGCAATTTAATGACTCACTAATAAACCCCTATCTACAAAAAATATATCTGCCTTCTATATTTTTAAGTAAATGTTAAGCCTGTGCCAACAGGTTTAACATTTACTTAAAAAATGTAGAAAGGGAGACTTTTAGCTTAATCCAGAATTTTAGGAGGGATTATGGGTTTAAAATTGCATTAATACATGCCAACAATTCCAATGTGTCAACGTACTTAATAATATTTTCAAGGAGTTTCCTACTCTTCATACAAAAGTGAAAGTAACAATATACATTTGTGTTTCTGCAGCTATAATGTACATATAAAAAAAAAAAGTTTGGATTTGCCATAGTATAAAACCTTTTGCTCTCCCACCATGCCCTGCTGTAGGCTGATAGCTGTAGGCAGTCTAGGCATACTAGAAGTTGTAGTTTTGCAACAGCTGGAGAGCTTTAGGTTGGCTATCCCTGGCATAAAAGGATAGTTTTCTTCTTTGTTACCATATAAATGCTATATCTGTAAAGAATAAATCAAGGCAACTGGACTTACTGTAGATTTCTTGAAAACGTTTCACTCATTCTTCCAACGAGCTTTCTCAATTCTGAGTGACTGTACAAGAATTCTCTGGGAATAAATATGTAACTGAATCAACATCTGGTAATTATACCCAGCATGAGGTCCGAGTTAATTATACCCAGCATGGGGTCAAAGGTGTTGATCCCATTATCCTAATTGGAGTCAGTAGGTGATAATGACCTCCCAGAAAAAGGTGTCAAGACAGCATTGTATGTGGCAGACAATTGATTTCTAACCCCCCCCCCCCCGCCTCTATTCAAGCTTGGCTTCTCCATTTTTACGTAGATGGCCTCCTTCACACCTCGTTTGTACCAATCGGCCTCCTTATCCAAAACACGTACTTGACTGTCTTCAAAGGTGTGACCTGTTTCGTTTAGCTGTAAGTACACGGCTGAATCTTGACCAGAGGTTTTGGCTCTTCTATGCTGAGCCATACGCTGATGTAGTTGTTGTTTTTTTTCGCCAATATACAGTTCTGAGCCTTCCTCATTGCACTGGACTGCGTACACAATGTTGGCCATCTTGTGTTTAGGCGTTGGGTCTTTTGGGTGAACCAGTTGTTGCCTCAGTGTGTTGCTGGGTTTAAAGCAGACAGGGATGTGCTGTTTATTAAAAATCCTTTTGAGTTTCTCAGACACCCCAGCTAAATATGGGATAACCAGGGTTTATGTGCTTAATCGAGAATAAAATAATGAAGGAATTGGCCACACCTGCCCATGAAACAGACTTTGAGTCAATTGTCCAATTACTTTTGGTCCCTTTAAAAACAGGGTGCGACATGTAAAGAAGTTGAAACTCCTAAATTCTTCGTCCAATTTCATCCAATTTTAATGTGGATACCCTCAAATGAAAGCTAAAAGTCTGGACTTTATGTCCATGTCTATTATATAACTATAACTTGAATATGTTTTAGTAAACAGGTAAAAAAAAATTAAAACAGGTGTCAGTGTCCAAATATATATGGACCTAACTATAGATAGATAGATACAGATCATGACTAAGAGCCGGCTGGCTCGAAACATGTCGGTCTGACCAGGGACATGGAGGGACCTCCTTCACTGCACAGTGTGTACGTTTGGAATATTCAATATAGAACATGTAAGATTTTATCTCCTTCGTGCGGGAAATCTGTTTATTTAAATATATAGATAGATACATAGACAGATGTATTCTACATTAATAAAAAGTGTATTTGGAGGTGTGTATTTTATTTAGTTATAGAAGAAGTAAAAATCTTCTTATGTGCATTAAAGTACACAAAAAGTATATAGATAAGCAAACCTCCCCAAGCCTAATATTTGCCATTGTGGTTAGTTTGATTTTGTAGATTAATTCTAAACTACAAATTGGAAGCAAAAACACAAGTAAGGACTTGTTTACATCTGCATTCTAGGTACAGTTTCGAGCCTTCGTTGTCAATTCTGTGTAAAGCAGTGCAGAGAAAAGTCCTGCTTTCAGACCTTTTCATCTCTAATAATGTGGACTCCCTAATTGGACCCCATTATAGTCAATAGAAACAGTTTGGCTCCATTTGAGTCAGTTATGTGCAAATCCAGCAAGTGTTATTTCATTTTTCTGCTCCTATAAAGCTGCTCAACTATAAATGGCTCAATAGTGGTGATAAGAACTTAGCTAAATACATCATGTCTTAATTTTCATCTTTGACTCTCTGACTAAGGCTATATGCACACGACTGTATACATTTTGCAGTCCACAACATATGAATACCATCTGTGTGCATGCTGAAATTGTCACACTCCCTTGGTATATGACACTCTGAGGTCTCCTAGAACTTTTCTTTTATCTTTTTAATTTTTTTTCACATTTTGTCTCTTTCTTTCTTTCCTCCCTCCACCCCTCTTTTTAAGCTCATAAACACAATAACAGCAATAGAAAATAATGTGACACTGACATACAGAGCTATGGGGAAACACATGGTTGATGATGGTAATAAACAGCGTGTTTAAAACACACTGTGATGGTTGTGGCAGTGGGGATAATGGAAGTGGCAGTAGGGGCATTAGCAACAGGGAGCAGCTAAGGTAGCAGAAGCAGCAGCCATGCGGTACAGACCATGATAGGCAGGCAGATAGTGGCAGTGACATGATGGCTGCAGCAGCCATATGGTATGGAACATGAAGGTAGGAGGGCATACAGCAGCAGTGGAATGATGGGGCACAGTCAGAAACGGCAGATTTATTGGCCTCAGCCAAAGGCTTTTGAAAATACTCATGGATCCATGCCTCGTTTATTTAAAGTAATGTTTTATACACTGGCGGAGGACAACTTTGTTTGCTTGGGTGTCACAATACCACCTGCTGCACTGATAACCCTCTCTGAAATGACACTGGAGGCTTGGCAAGACAGTATGGAGAGAGCATACTGGGCAAGTTAAGGCCGCTATCTGGCTGCCTAGAAGTCCTTATGGTCAGGGAACACGGTATATGCTGGAGAATGGCTAGATTTAAGGTAGGACTGGACATGGGGGTTCAGGTGGTACATCCCTGTTTCAAATTCTGTCAGCATGGAGTGGTACATGAAAAAATTGTTCCAGCATGTTGATACCAAATTAGCTGCTGCTGTGGCTTCTGTTGCTTGTGGTGGTGGAAACGGCCAGAGGTGAGCGTGTCGAGAGGGGATAGATTGGGCTGGCAGGAATCCACTCTCCGAAAGTTGTGACAAATCATACACAATGTATACTTATAGGCAGGGGCGGACTGACAACTCATGGGGCCCCCGGGCAATAGGAGATTATGGGGCCTCTGTGTCCCCGCCCACCCTCAAGCCACACCCACACACAGCCCCACCCACATATCGCGCCGCGTCGGCTCCAGGCTCATGTGGGCCCTTGGACGATAAAGTCTCAGTGGGCCCCCCTATACAGTGATAACTCTCTGAGTACAGATAATATAGTAGATGTCCCCTGCACTCCTATGTAACAACACAGATAACACAGTGATGGCTATCTGAGTACAGAAAATGTAGTAGCGTTACCTGCAGTCCTATGTAAAAACACAGATAACACTAGTCCTGATAATGTGGTAGGGTTACCTGCAGTCCTATGTAAAAACACAGATAACCCTAGTCCTAATTATGAGGTAGTGTTACCTGCAGTCCTATGTAAAAACACAGATAACACTAGTCCTGATAATGTGGTAGTGTTACCTGCAGTCCTATGTAAAACTACAGATAACACTAGTGTAGATCACGTGGTAGTGTTACCTGCAGTCCTATGTAAAACTACAGATTACACTAGTGCTGATAATGTGGTAGTGTCACCTACATCCTTAGTGTGCTTCCTGGTCTCTCTCTCACGGACTCCATGCTGGCAGCGCTGCCTCCTCTTCCTTCTTCTTCTTGCCCCGCACAGAATGTCCTGATGCAGCTGCATCAAGACATAGGAACACTGTGGGCATGGTGATGGTGACACACACAGGGAGACACACACACAGGGAGAGACACACACACACACAGGGAGAGACACACACACACACAGGGAGAGACACACACACAGGGAGATACACACACACAGGGACAGACAGACACACACACACACGGACACACACACAGGCCTCCTGGTGTTAATAAGGAATAGGAGGTAATTCAAGAGCAGAGAGTTGGTAGTGAAGGGGTTAATGACAGAAAATGGCGGAGACTACACACATACCTCCACCTGTATTTCTGTATACGGCTTGTATGGGGAGGCAGACTGGAGTTGTTAGAAAGAGGCTCCGCCCATTAGATTAACAACCTCCACCTCCTTGGGTGACATCACACCTACCAGCAGCGACCCTATTCTAGTCACTATTCAACCAGTACAGCAGCACATGATCATGTGATCGGCTTGACCTCGCCCATACAGGATCACAGGGTCGCGACGCCATCACAGGTCCTTTGCCTCCTCCAGTTGCACAGCCTGTGAGCCTGACTCCTCCCACACAGGATCACATGCTTGTGACATCATCACAGGTCCTTTACCTCCTCCCTCTTAACAGCCTGAGACTGACTCCGCCCACTCAGGATAACATGGTCGTGACATCATGAAAGGTCTTTTACCCTCCTCCAACTAGAAAAAGCCTCTAATGTATGGGCTCCTGGGAGGTATAGGTCACGTGACGCGGGAACGTGAAATACGCGGTGAAAAATAGCACGACCATGTCCGAAGTGCCCGAACGGTCAGTCCACCCCTACTTATAGGTATATACAGTGTACTGTATATTTTGTTTCCTTTGTCTCCTTTAAGCAACAGCGAAACATTGCCCCATTTTGCTGTGGTCTAAAAGCATGGCTATCCAGTAATCACTACTTGATGGTAAGGACACACCTGTCATTACGTAGGCAAGCAACCATATAGTTTGCCATTCTTGCCAGTGTGCCCAAGGACCCAGTTCTTTCTGACTTCACCACCCATTGAGATGTTTGGTCATTATGGCCAGTGTAGACTTCTTCATCATCATCAGCCTTGTCATTCTGCACAGGCGACTTCTCCTCCAACTGCTCCTCTTCCTCCTATGGTAACTCTGCATCCTCTACTTTCTCTTCCATGGGACTTTCTCTGTGTGGATCCCCAACAGATACAGGATGGCCAACAAGATTTATAAGCTGGTCTTCTTCCACCGTGACCTTGTTGCATCAACCTATGCCTCTGCTCTAAGATAAATATCAGGGGACGACATTGTCCCTACTGAAAAATCTGGTGGCCTCTTTTAAAGGCTTGCATACAAGACAGGCATCTCTAATAAACTGCCACTACATGACTTCAAAACAACAAATCCTCCCTGCTGAGGTGGTTTAGTGCAAGACAAAATCATTCATGGCTTCAGGCTTTGCATACAGATACTCTAGCATATGCAAGAGTTGGAATGTTGCGGATTAAGACGTGCAATAGGAGACCGTTCTGTTGCAGAAAGTGCAGGAGGGCATTGCTTTCTACATAATAATGAAATATATGAACCCAGTCTACTGCACATGGCTGGCACCCCCTGCAAGCCACTGTACTTTTTCAAAAAGCATTGCACAACTAATTTGATCATATGTGCCATGCAGCGAGCATGTGTTACTTTCCCCAAATTCAGTGCAGCCAAAATAATTCTGCCATTGTCGCTGACCACCTTGCTCAGTTACAGTTTGTGTGGAGACATCAGGATGTTTGCTGCTTAATGTACTTTAGCAAGTTACCTAGGCCTTTCAGCTCTAACACAGTATGGCAATGCTTCAGATTACAAATATGATAGAAGGGAAGGAGGGTTGGAGTGACACTCTGCCCTGTTTCATTTGGGGATGAGAGGATGTCCATGAAGGATGACATGGAGGAGGTGGAAAAGTGTCTGGTGTGGGAACCAGACCAACAAACATGTGGAGATGTCAATAGAACATGAGCTTCTTGCTGCGGTGCTGCCTCACTGCAGAAAAACATTGACCAAGTGAGTCTTGAAAGTCATGTAATGTACCTGCCCATAACAGCTGCTCCAGGTGCCCATTCTGGCATGCACCTTGCCACACAGTAACATCTGCAAAGAGGCAGCCCATGCTATCAGCTACCTTAAGGCGCCAAAATCCACAAAGCAACTTAGCATGGTGGGAGCTAAGCTTGGGCACCAGCGGATCTCTTAGCATGTACAGCTGTTGAGTTCTAACTCAATACCATCTTTAAGCTTTTGAAACTTTATACATAGTTAAATTAAGCCAGAGCAATAAGCTAATGTGATAATACACAGGGTATCTGATCGGTGGGGTCCGAGACCTGGGAACCCTGCTGACCAGCTGTTTAATAAAACATTGACGCCCACAGTAGCGAGCTGCAGCCTTCTCCAAGCCATGTGACAACACGTTAATCGGTCAAATGGCCTAGGCATAGCTCAGCCCCATTGAAGTGAATATGGCTGAGCTGCGATATCAAGCACAGCCTGCTATACATTGCTTTTCAGACATTTTATTATAAGGCCAATAAATGAAAAGTCACAGGTTTGGTACACAGATTATTAACCCCTTCCCGACCTATGACGTACTACTACGTCATGGGAACCACTGCGTTCCCGCAATTTGACGTAATAGTACATAATAGTGATCGCGCGGGCACCGGAGCGGTGCGCGCGCGATCACTGCAGGGGCCCGGCAGTCCGTGGTAGCCGGGCCCCTGGTGTATCCGCCGGCATTGCTGTAAAGGCCGATGCCAGTGGATTAACCCCTTCTATGATGCGGTCCGGGCTGACCGCGACATAGAAGAGGTTTGTGTCTGGTGAGTGATCGCATCGAGTCCCCGAGCTGCTGTGGCGGGGACCCGATGCGACACAAGGCAGCCCGATGCCGTGCAGAGGCTGCCCAATGCCTTGCACAGCATCGGGAACTGCCTTCTATGGGTGTCAGGGAGATCCAGCCTCAGGCTGGGTCTCCTAAGCAACCTGTTAATGTATGACTCAGTGTCTAACAGGCAATGCATTACAATACAGATGTATTGTGATGCATTGCAGAGGGGATCAGACCCCCAAAAGTGAATGTCATAAATAAAGTAAAGAAAAAAAAAAGTAAAAAAAAAGAGTGTTTTTAATAAAATTAATAAAGTAATAAAATTAATAAAGTAAAAAAGAAAAAAAAAAAAACGCCCCTTTCCCCTTATTTTATAATAAAAAACAGAAAGAAAAAAAAAGACACATATTAGGTATCACCGCTTTTCGGAATGACCGGCTCTATAAATATATCACATGATCCACCCTGTCCGATAAACACCATAAAAAATCAAAACGGTGTAAAAAAAAAGCCATTTTTGTCACCTTAAATCACAAAAAGTGAAACACCAAGCGATTAAAAAGGTATATGTCCCACAAAATAGTGCCAATAAAACCGTCACCTCATCCCGCAAAAAATGAGCCCCTACCTAAGACAATCGCCCAAAAAATAAAAAAAACTATAGCTCTCAGAACATGGAGACACTAAAACATCTTTTTTTTTGTTTCAAAACTGCTATTATTGTGCTAAAGTGAAATACATAAAAATATATACATATTAGGTATTGCCACGTCCGTAAACAACCAGCTCTATAAAAATATCACATGACCTAGCCCCTCAGGTGAACACCCTAAAAAAAAAAAAAATATGTGTAAAAAAAAAAGCCATTTTTGTCACATTTCATCACAAAAATTGCAACAGCAAGTGATCAAAAAGGAGTATGGCCCACAAAATAGTACCAATCAGACTGTTACCTCATCCTGCAAAAAATGAGACCCTACCTAAGAGAATCGGTCAAAAAATAAAAAAACTATCACTCTCAGACAATGGAGACACTAAAATCTGATTATTTTTTGCTTCAAAACTGATATTATTGTGCTAAAGTGAAAAAAAAATAAAAAAGGATACATATTAGGTATCGCCACGTCCGTGACAACCAGCTCTATAAAAATATCACATGACCTAACCACTCAGGTGAACACTGTAAACAAAAAAACTGTGTAAAAAAAGCCATTTTTGTCACATTATATCACAAAAATTGCAACAGCAAGTGATCAAAAAGGAGTATGCCCCCCAAAATAGTACCAATCAGACGTCACCTTATCCCACAAAAAATGAGACCCTACCTAAGAGAATTGGTCAATAACAGGTATAACATCATAATTTTTGTGGTGAAATCTCTTTGAATGACACAGTCTGATGCAGTAATACGTTCAATAACACAGATTTAACAATGCAATGTTTGCTATAAAACTATGAACTATGTGTTCAGTAATACAGGTATAAAAATGGCGATATTGCTATTGCTATAATGTTATGCATTTAATAACATGCATATAATGCACTACAATGTTTTTTAGAAGAAAAAAATGTCTAATTGCATAGTGTTTGCCACAGAATGCTATTGTTTGTAATATGCTATTCAAATGTAAAAACAAGTGTGTGTTTTTTAAAGCTGTCTGTCCATATACAGAAAAATAATGAGTTTATTTTTTCTTGCAGGTTTTTTAATGGGTTGTGTACCCAATATCTTCTTGTTTTCTCCCTATTCTCTGCTTATAGTTTCCTTATCACAATACATTAATAGGGACGAGCGGCATAGGCAATATTCGTTTTTGTGATATTTCTCAAATTGTTCGCATAATATCGCAATAAATTTACGAATTTTAGAATTCTTGATCTCCAGTCATTATTTTCGCGATTGCGCAAATCGGCACTAATGATGCGCATATTTTTTGCACAATACATGCAACTTCACATTTTATCAGGTCTGAATAGATATTACTGATTGGTGCACTAAGTATTGTTGTGACATCACAGCACTATGTCTGTAGCATATATGTATGTACAGCAGAGAAACAATAATTCCTATCACACTACCTAACACCCTGCACTGGAACCTATCAGCTACACTATATCACTATCTAACTTACATGGACTATCTCCCACTAACTATTTGTATTATATACAGGGCTTTTTTTCTCAGAGAAAAGGTGGTGGAACTCACCCCCCCTCCCCTGGCCACGCCCCTACCCAACCCTAGGACCGCCCCTCTACCCGCCCCTAAGACCGCCCCCTACCCACCCCTAGGACCGCCCCCTCTACCCAACCCTAGGACCGCAAGTAAAATTTGGGGGGGGGGGGGGGCTATAAAAGTCCAGCCCAGCAAAGAAACCCCCCAGATGGGGATGGCACTGGATCTGGGGATGGCACTGTTAATGGGGGGATCTGAGGATGGCACTGTTATGGGGTGGAGGATCTGGGGATGGCATCCACAGATCCCCCATCCTATAACAGTGCCATCCACAGACCCCCCCCCATCCTATAACAGTGCCATCCACAGACCCCCCCACCCCATAACAGTGCCATCCACAGACCCCCCACCCCATAACAGTGCCATCCACAGACCCCCCCCCCACCCCATAACAGTGCCATCCACACACCCCCCCACCCCATAACAGTGCCATCCACAAACCCCCCCACCCCATAACAGTGCCATCCACAAACCCCCCCACCCCATAACAGTGCCATCCACAGACCCCCCACCCCATAACAGTGCCATCCAGAGACCCCCCACCCCATAACAGTGCCATCCACAGACACCCCCACCCCATAACAGTGCCATCCAGAGACCCCCCCACCCCATAACAGTGCCATCCACAAACCCCCCCACCCCATAACAGTGCCATCCACAGACACCCCCACCCCATAACAGTGCCATCCACAGACCCCCCACCCCATAACAGTGCCATCCACAGACCCCCCCACCCCATAAGAGTGCCACCCAGAGACCCCCCCACCCCATAACAGTGCCATCCACAAACCCCCCCACCCCATAACAGTGCCATCCACAGACACCCCAACCCCATAACAGTGCCATCCAGAGACCCCCCCACCCCATAACAGTGCCATCCACAAACCCCCCACCCCATAACAGTGCCATCCACAGACACCCCCACCCCATAACAGTGCCATCCACAGACCCCCCCACCCCATAACAGTGCCATCCATAGACCCCCCCCACCCCATAACAGTGCCATCCACAGACCCCCCCCCCACCCCATAACAGTGCCATTCGCAGACCCCCCCACCCCATAACAGTGCCATCCATATACCCCCCCCACCCCATAACAGTGTCATCCACAGACCCCCCATTGCCGCTCCAGTACAGTTATACAATGTGTAATGAAATGAATAATGATTCCTGCTGCCCCTCAGTAGTATAACATTCAATGTATTTGTACTCACAGCCGGCTACTGACATCGTAATCCAGGCAGGCCGGGTAGACGAGCGGCAGCGTCACTGACTGACGTCACGTGAGTGCGCCGCCTACTTTATGAATGAAGCAGGCGGCCCAGGCAGGTGACGTCAGTCAGTGACGCTGCCGCTCGTCTACCCGGCCGGCCTGGATTACGATGTCAGTAGCCGGCTGTGAGTACAAATACATTGAATGTTATACTACTGAGGGGCAGCAGGAATCATTATTCATTTAATTAAACATTTTATGTCTCTACTGGAGCTGCGGGGCCGGAGCACAGTGAACGCACCGGCCCCCAGCTCCTCCTCCCAGTCCCTCCCCGCTGATACATCGCAGCTTGCGATGTCAAAAGTTGGCGGAACGCCGTTCCGGTGCGTTCCGCCAGAAAAAAAGCCCTGATTATATATATATATATATATGAGCTAACTATCTAATGTAATTGGATAAGGAATAGGATCCAGATGAAAGCACAGAGCACAGCAATGTCACTGCTCTCTCTCTGTCAGAACTGCAAAAAAATGCAGAAAATGGCTGCTGGGGAGTTTCTTATATAGTAAGGGGTAGGCAACTTTCCTATTGGTTACTAGGGATGTTGCAAAGCTCTGACAAAGATATTGCAGCCTTCTCATTGGCCCACAAGCAAGAAGGGAGGTTACTGATGGAAAGAAATCTTGAATATTCGCGAATAGGAATATATAGCATATAGTGACAATATTCGTGATAAAATTTTATCAGGTCTGAATAGATATTACTGATTGGTGCACTAAGTATTGTTGTGACATCACAGCACTATGTCTGTAGCATATATGTATGTACAGCAGAGAAACAATAATTCCTATCACACTACCTAACACCCTGCACTGGAACCTATCAGCTACACTATATCACTATCTAACTTACATGGACTATCTCCCACTAACTATTTGTATTATATACAGGGCTTTTTTTCTCAGAGAAAAGGTGGTGGAACTCACCCCCCCTCCCCTGGCCACGCCCCTACCCAACCCTAGGACCGCCCCTCTACCCGCCCCTAAGACCGCCCCCTACCCACCCCTAGGACCGCCCCCTCTACCCAACCCTAGGACCGCAAGTAAAATTTGGGGGGGGGGGGGGCTATAAAAGTCCAGCCCAGCAAAGAAACCCCCCAGATGGGGATGGCACTGGATCTGGGGATGGCACTGTTAATGGGGGGATCTGAGGATGGCACTGTTATGGGGTGGAGGATCTGGGGATGGCATCCACAGATCCCCCATCCTATAACAGTGCCATCCACAGACCCCCCCCCATCCTATAACAGTGCCATCCACAGACCCCCCCACCCCATAACAGTGCCATCCACAGACCCCCCACCCCATAACAGTGCCATCCACAGACCCCCCCCCACCCCATAACAGTGCCATCCACACACCCCCCCACCCCATAACAGTGCCATCCACAAACCCCCCCACCCCATAACAGTGCCATCCACAAACCCCCCCACCCCATAACAGTGCCATCCACAGACCCCCCACCCCATAACAGTGCCATCCAGAGACCCCCCACCCCATAACAGTGCCATCCACAGACCCCCCACCCCATAACAGTGCCATCCAGAGACCCCCCACCCCATAACAGTGCCATCCACAGACACCCCCACCCCATAACAGTGCCATCCAGAGACCCCCCCACCCCATAACAGTGCCATCCACAAACCCCCCCACCCCATAACAGTGCCATCCACAGACACCCCCACCCCATAACAGTGCCATCCACAGACCCCCCACCCCATAACAGTGCCATCCACAGACCCCCCCACCCCATAAGAGTGCCACCCAGAGACCCCCCCACCCCATAACAGTGCCATCCACAAACCCCCCCACCCCATAACAGTGCCATCCACAGACACCCCAACCCCATAACAGTGCCATCCAGAGACCCCCCCACCCCATAACAGTGCCATCCACAAACCCCCCACCCCATAACAGTGCCATCCACAGACACCCCCACCCCATAACAGTGCCATCCACAGACCCCCCCACCCCATAACAGTGCCATCCATAGACCCCCCCACCCCATAACAGTGCCATCCACAGACCCCCCCCCACCCCATAACAGTGCCATTCGCAGACCCCCCCACCCCATAACAGTGCCATCCATATACCCCCCCACCCCATAACAGTGTCATCCACAGACCCCCCATTGCCGCTCCAGTACAGTTATACAATGTGTAATGAAATGAATAATGATTCCTGCTGCCCCTCAGTAGTATAACATTCAATGTATTTGTACTCACAGCCGGCTACTGACATCGTAATCCAGGCAGGCCGGGTAGACGAGCGGCAGCGTCACTGACTGACGTCACGTGAGTGCGCCGCCTACTTTATGAATGAAGCAGGCGGCCCAGGCAGGTGACGTCAGTCAGTGACGCTGCCGCTCGTCTACCCGGCCGGCCTGGATTACGATGTCAGTAGCCGGCTGTGAGTACAAATACATTGAATGTTATACTACTGAGGGGCAGCAGGAATCATTATTCATTTAATTAAACATTTTATGTCTCTACTGGAGCTGCGGGGCCGGAGCACAGTGAACGCACCGGCCCCCAGCTCCTCCTCCCAGTCCCTCCCCGCTGATACATCGCAGCTTGCGATGTCAAAAGTTGGCGGAACGCCGTTCCGGTGCGTTCCGCCAGAAAAAAAGCCCTGATTATATATATATATATATGAGCTAACTATCTAATGTAATTGGATAAGGAATAGGATCCAGATGAAAGCACAGAGCACAGCAATGTCACTGCTCTCTCTCTGTCAGAACTGCAAAAAAATGCAGAAAATGGCTGCTGGGGAGTTTCTTATATAGTAAGGGGTAGGCAACTTTCCTATTGGTTACTAGGGATGTTGCAAAGCTCTGACAAAGATATTGCAGCCTTCTCATTGGCCCACAAGCAAGAAGGGAGGTTACTGATGGAAAGAAATCTTGAATATTCGCGAATAGGAATATATAGCATATAGTGACAATATTCGTGATAAAATTTTGCGATTAGAATATTCGCAATCAACACTATACATAGTATATATAATGGCTTGTGTCTGTAATAGCTAAGATTTTGTCAGGTACTGCACATAACACCCTTTCAGGTCACAAGCTCAAGACAAAATGGTGAATATTTTGCCCCAGCATGAGGAGCTGCCTCCGACTGCCCCCTGTTTGGCTGATTCAGGTTGTATGTCAGTCTCTACCTAATAAGGGCAAGCTCTCCCCTCCACTTCTTCCCAATGTCATGTGATCGTTGATCTTCTTCCTCCCTCATGGTTTTCTCTGCCATCATTAACAGTAAAAATCTTTGCATCTGTTTGGTGGATGGATTTTTACAAAATTCATAACAAATCCAATCGGTTTAAATTTGATTTACTCATCTCTATTCCACGTGCAGTCCACAAAATTAGCAGATTGTAAGTGGACCCAAAATACGGTTGTGTGCATGTAACCTTAGGAATACTTTATGATAGGTTAACAAGGAGTTCTTTAAATACAAACAAACCATATAAACAATGGACTGCATAGAAGTCATGCAGCACTCAAATGATTGGCATTAGTTTATCATTGATATAGATCAGCAACTTTATTTGGTCCCTAGAGGTTTTTTGGACCATTGGACAGCAGGCTGAGATTGACTCATATGACTACATGAGCTGTAGCAGGCTGGAGGTTATACACTGCATATGACATTCATGCTGCTGCTACACAAGCATAAGCTTGCCGATACTTCTGTATGTGTAGATAATAGAACTGTAGCTTTCTAACATCCTGCAAACAATTCTGCATAATCTGAATAATCGATAGGTTCCAAGTAATACTGTCTGCAGACACTGATGTCTATAATAAGATGGCAGACAGAAACATAAATATTCTCTTCTAACAAGCAAGCTAAAGTGCCATATGGGAACAATATGGTCCAGATTAGGACTGATGGGTATGATTCCAGGTGTCTGTTGAAATGACTCATTAAGTTCTTTAGTAATAATTTTTTTCCCCATGAAGCCTGAGAAGACGGGGTGGGGGTTGGATTTAAGATATTCTTTTTTAATTGCCTCTTGTATAGCTGATATTGTTTTAAATAATCAAAAAAGTTGTTCAGTAACAAAATTACTTTTCTGTTGTATCTTTTTTAGATATTCAAATCTGAAAATTAAAAAAAGCCGTAGCTAAAAATTGCTAGCTATGCTATAGAACGGTTCATATTTATCTATGGTATAGAAAGGTTTTAATATTTTCATCTGGGAAAAAGTACTGACAGATTGGAATTATTTAAGAAAATTTAAAATCACCAATTAATTGCCTTTATCAAGACAAACAGATTTTAAAAACCCAAATCAAATTTCTAATTGATTGTGTTGTATTAGGGCATATGTTTGCCATTAAAAATACATCAGTATTTTTAAAATCTATAAAAATAATAAAATATCCTTTATATGTGCGTGGAAATGCACAGTTCAAAAGCACAGCAGGTTTGCTTTATGTAACAACCAGTAAACATATGATACAGGCATTCCATACCAACATCTGTGCCGAAAATGAACAATTTTGCTTTTTGTGCTAAATGAAGAAAAAGGAAAAAAATATATTTATCTGCCAGAACTGTTGCTTCCGGACCAAGTGTCCAAGAGCCTGGCAGATCTTAAAAGCAAACTGAGCATGACTATGTGACAGAGGTTTGAGTATACAGTATATGATTGGAAAGAATGTGCTTTCTTGACCAATTATATTAATGGTCATTATTCACTAATCACTATTCATTGTATAGAAGAAAAAATAAACAATGTCAATGTGGAATGTTTCTAGAAAAACAGCGCTATCCTACAAAGACTACTACAGGTGGTTGTTCCATTTGTACATTTGAAAGGACATTTTCCGATACCCTTCGTTAATGCTATAAAAATCTTTATAGTTTTAAAAGTTCTTAAGTTCATGATACTTTACTTGCATAAATGTTGAGTTTAAGAACATCATTCCAAGTCATTACAAATAATTCAAGAAAGGAAAATATAATCTCCAACACAGAGAAATTACAATTAATTTGCTTTTAACATTTTTGTAATCCCTGTGGTGAATGAATGCATTTAGAAACACTGTGAAATAATTGAATAAAATCAGTACAATAGGTTCTAACTGAAAAATCTGTAGCTTATCACATCTCCGCATGTCATGCCTAAAAGCATTAAGATACAAGTTTCAGAACACACAAGAGAAATCATTCTCCATCTTAATGAATGTTTCACTCTATAATCTCTATTTTTCCAGATGTGAAATGTTTTAGCCAATATTTAGTTGATTTTGGATATCATAATCAGAGTCATATTTTCAATGATAAATATTTCAGACTAAGCTGCTAATTAATTATACAAAATGTTTTAATGTGAGCAAAAATTTTCACCTTTAGGGTACATCCAAATGGGATGTACTGTAATTTGCTACAGAACAATGGGCCACAACAAAAGTTAGAACTGTGTCTACCTTTATCTCAGCTTGAATTTCTTTAAGAACTCCAATATTTTATTGAACCAATTCAAAACAGTATTGTGGCAAGCTAGCAAAACGATCAATCCACATCACAACCACTGAGTGGCCACACATACATATATAGGATAGAGATCTTGTGACACAATATGACAGTATTATGTTGTTCTGAAAAGCTGGTGACACACTTACCCAGTAAATGTCCACCCAAGAGGAAATGTAAGGAAGGATACTTCTTTTTATGTACATTTTTCTTGCAGATTTTTCTGCGAACCTGCCTTGTGCATTGGTAAGGGTAACATCAAATCACATTGAATGACAATTTTCAAAATTGTGTGAAAAACATCTGTTTAAATATTATTCACTTTGCTTCTACGATAAAATGTGGTGGATTTTCTGCTGTCATTCTAAGGCAGATGCTAGCTGGTTGTAAAAAAAAAACAGCCATATTAAAAATCTCCCAGTTCTACATGCAATGCAGTTTGCAAAAATACTCAGGAAATTCAGCTATCCATTTGGTAATAATTAAACAGGAAATGGCAATTAGGATAGACTGCTGTGTTAAGGACACATACATTATGTAACTGGTTGACCTTTGCATAGTTGTGGTAGCAATAATATACTTTAAGTCATCCAAGTTGCTTAAAAGTCTCTTCTGATCTGGCATTCAGTAGTGAATCAACAAAATAATTGCATGTTGTACATTCACATAAATTTTTTTACAAGCTTTCCATTAGTAATAAAATGACAGTGTAATTTATGAATTTGCTAAATATTTGTGCACACTCAAATCTTTTTTATTACTGTGAAAAGAAACGGCAAATATGCGGATTTCACAGTTACATGTAGTAGAGCTGCCAAATGTTGTGGAAACTGATATGTGAATTGAGTAAATAAAATTATTAGTCATGTACAAGGTTTAGATATGCAAAGGTTTAGCATGAATTTCCTGGGACATGTCTCTGAGATATCATCAATGTAGAGACCATAAAACTTTCACACCCCTTATCTGTAAGATAATTAAGGACTCATTCTCAAGAACTTTGATATGTTGTTCTGTTATTTTTCAAATGTCCATTCATGCCCCCATGTCTCTGTTCTTATTGTGCATATATTTCAGTTTTTTCATATATTTTTGTAGTACATCTGATGAAGGGACTGGTGATGTCTCGAAAGCTCGCTATGTGACATCATTACTTCTATTTTTGTTAGCCATTAAAAGGTATCAAACCTGCAATACTCATATTTTGTTTCTCTTAATAAGAGCACTAAACAAGAATCCTGGGACAAAAATGCAACAGGGCCCTCCTTCATTTTTGAGGTTCCTCAGGAATTAGGGCTCGTGTACTGCTACCTCTGCACCCATTATTGCCACAACACTGACCACCTTGACCACTATGATCAATAATGTCCTAAAATCTTGTGTTCTAAAGTTTGGAAATTTGTGAACATTGTATAATTTACTATAAACTATAACTAGATTTGGGACGAATCCAATTTTTTTCGAATACAAATGCAAATCCGAAAAGGTTCTCCAATCTTTCGAATCTTAAATCCTACGAATCCTGTACATAAGAATTGTGTGAATGGTGTAAGAAACAAAATGATCCGAACACTTATGTGGGGATCTGTGGATGACACTGCTATGGGGGGGATCTGTGGATGGCACTGTTATGGGGGATCTGTGGATGGCACTGTTATGGGGAATCTGTGGATAGAACTGTTATGGGGATCTGTGGATGGCATTGTTATGGGGGATCTCTGGATGGCACTGTTATGGGGGATCTCTGGATGGCACTGTTATGGGGATCTCTGGATGGCACTGTTATGGGGTATCTCTGGATGGCACTGTGAAGAGGGATCTCTGGATGACACTGTGAAGTGGGGGATCTGTGGATGACACATATATAGCACCTTATGCTATGTGCCATCCACAGATCCCCCCCATAACAGTACCGCCTGCTTCATTCATAAAGTGGGCGACGTAGTGAGTGACATGCCCGTCCTCCCGGCCTGACTCCTCCCTCCTCTCTGCTATGGAACTTAATGTTGTAATGTAAGTAATACTGATTGATTATTATATCTTAACAATGCAGGTTAGATCATAAGATTATACTACAGTGAGGGGGGGCCGGTGCATTAGAATACAAGGACTGCACCAGTCCCCGCTGTCATGGATTTGAACTTAGTAAATGAGGTCGGGATTTGAGTCCATGAATCCCTTGAATCCAACAGGATTCGAGGGATTCGTGGATTCGACGGATTTGTCGTCCCACCTCTAACTATAACTATAAAATTGATGCAAGATTACTGATCATCTTAAAGGGAAAATATCATCAGGAAATATTACATTGATATACTTGTGTCAAACACATTTTAAAAAAAATAATCACGTGAAAAATAATTCAGAAAATCTTAAAATTTTCACATTGGCTGCTGATACTTTCAGTGAGGATGACATGCAGATGACAGGTGTCGCTATTAGAATCACTGCACACTTCACTTATTTGGGCAGTCACGGGGCCAAAACTTACCAAATAACTCAAGTATTAACTCAATCTTATAGGTCCATCTTAGCATCAAGAAGTCTACAGAGTGGCACAATGACAGAGTCTGGAGGTGGCGGCAGCATGAGAAGGCCACAGAGTGACACAATGAAAGAGTCTGGAGTTGGTGAAAGCATCAGGAGGCTACAGAGTGGCTCAATGACAGAGATTCTGGAGGTGGCGGCAGCATGAGGAGGCCACAGAGTGGCACAATGACAGTGTGTAGTTTGCAGCAGTATGAGAAGGCCACAGAGTGACACAATGAAAGAGTCTGGAGTTGGCGACAGCATCAGGAGGCTACAGAGTGGCTCAATGACAGATTCTGGAGTTTGCAACAGCATGAGGAGGCCACTAGGTGGCACAATGACAGAGTCTGTAGGTCGCGGCAGCATGAGGAGGCCACAGAGTGAGAAAGATGCAGATGGAAAGTTATCTGTAGAGCTGTATGACGGTAACCTGCAGATTAATGTAGCCCTCAAAAGCAAGTTGGGTTTGTCGGTTGCAAAACCTAAATTAGATTGTGGGGCGGGTGATCAGTCCAAGACCTTCAAACAGCAGCAGCATGATACCACAGAGTGGCAAGGTGACATATAGTGTGGAGATGGCAGCATGAGGAGGCCACATAGTGGCACAATTACAGAGTCTGGATAAAAGATTGAGGGCACAGATTGTTGAGAAAGATGCAGATGGAAAGTTATCTGTAGAGCTGTATGATGGTAACCTGCAGATTAATGAAGCCTCCAAAAGAAAGTTGGGTTTGTCAGTTCCAAGACCTAAATTAGATTGTGGGGCAGGTGATCAGTCTAAGGCCTTTTAAACAGCAGCAGCATGATGATAAAAATGACAAATGACCTGACTCAAGAGTTAGTCAAAAGAAGCCACCCCATAAATGCACATCCGACCATAAAGACATATTGAAAATATATATAAAGTTTATTAGACACGACAACAAAACACGCATTAAAAAATTGTATACAATATTAGAACAAAGTGCGGTATGCAATAAGATATATATAACCGACACACACAGGTCCACTGAATTACCACAAAATAGGTGTATACGTTATCAACCAGCTTATAAAGAACTGTAATAAATACCATGAAGCAAATGCAAGGTAAGGTAAGACCACTAGCAATACAGATAAAAACAGACCAACATGCGGTCAAATGACAAGAGCCAAACCTACGTAACCAGCTGGTGCAGTGGACCTGGAAAATGACAAGCGCCCAACGCGTATCGCCGGAGCAATCCGGCTTCCTCAGGGGTAAAGAACTGTATGTTGGGGTGTCACATTATAAAGGGTATTAGATAAGATGTAATTTCATTCACCTGTGCAGTGGGAAGAGCTGTGGGTGGTATGTGAGCATATCCAATCAACAAACCGGAAGTGTGGAAGTCACATGATCGGCTGGTGGAACGCATATGCGTTCCACCAGCCAAAACTCAGCCATATAGTAAGCAAGGGAGAAGGGGCACTGAAGTAATACATTGGCATAGGTACATACAGCCAATTATAATCACAATAACGATACCAGATAAGCTGGTCAGCAGAGGAGGCGGCATTCCCGAACCGGAAGTGAGTCATCACCTAACCGGAAGTCGGGTGCCGCAGTGGAACGCATGGTGGAACGCATAGTGCGCTCCACTGTGACTGGTGGAGCGCACGATGCGGCCAGCATCCGTTTGGAGGCATCGGAGGCATTTCAGCACACTGGAGGGGATAGAAGGAGCAAGCATATGTAGATGGGGGCAATATGATGATATACTATAATAATCATAGACAGGCCAAAATGATGATAAAAATGAGTGGCAAGGTGACATAGTGTGGAGATGGCAGCATGAGGAGGCCACATAGTGGCATGGTGACATAGTGTTGAGTTTGCAGAAACAGCAGCAGCATGATACCACAGAGTGGCACAGTGACATAGCGTAGAGATGGCAGCAACAGCAGCAGCATGATACCAGAGAGTGGCAAGGTGACATAGTATGGACATGGCAGCAACAGAAGCAGCATGATACCACAGAGTGGCAAGGTGACATAGTGTGGAGATGGCAGCAACAGCAGCAGCATGATACCACAGAGTGGCAAGGTAACATAGTGTGGAGATGGCAGCATGAGGAGGCCACATAGTCGCATGGTGACATAGTGTTGAGATTGCAGAAACAGCAGCAGCATGATACCACAGAGAGGCACAGTGACATAGCGTAGAGATGGCAGCAACAGCAGCAGCATGATACCACAGAGTGGCACAGTGACATAGCGTAGAGATGGCAGCAACAGCAGCAGCATGATACCACAGAGTGGCAAGGTAACATAGTGTGGAGATGGCAGCAACAGCAGCAGCATGATACCACAGAGTGGCAAGGTAACATAGTGTGGAGATGGCAGCATGAGGAGGCCACATAGTCGCATGGTGACATAGTGTTGAGATTGCAGAAACAGCAGCAGCATGATACCACAGAGAGGCACAGTGACATAGCGTAGAGATGGCAGCAACAGCAGCAGCATGATACCACAGAGTGGCAAGGTAACATAGTGTGGAGATGGCAGCAACAGAAGCAGCATGATACCACAGAGTGGCACAGTGGCATAGCATGGAGACAGGGGCGTAACTAGAAGTGACTGGGCCCCACAGCAAATATTTGTAAGGGCCCCTCCAGCGCGCTTTGCACCTCCCCAGTGGTGTCACCAGGGGGGGCCAGAGGGGGCCACGGCCCCCCCTACATCATGCTGTGCCCCCCCCAACTAAAATGCCCCCCCCCCCCCTAAGTGAGCCGCCAGCGTCTTCACACAGCGTCCGGCTGCAGAGCAGAGTGAGGAGGGGAGAGGGGGCGGGGCATGCACGGCAGTTCCCGATAGGCTCCGCCACCCTTCCAGGCAGGAAAGGCAGTGCAGAGCCAGTAGCCGGAGCCTGAATGAAGATGCAGAACTGAAGTCCAGACTCCAGGCCAGGCAGTGATTCAAGCGACCCAGAGTGAGTGACAGTCTGAGAGTCAGTGACTGTCCCTGAGTGCAGAGTCCCACCCTGTGTAATTAGGTGAGAGGAGGGGAGAGGCGGCCATTATATTAATAACAAAGAGGGGGACATTATATTAATAATAAATAGGGGGCCAATACATTAGTATTAATGTAATGTCCCCCTCTTTGTTATTAATATAATGACCCCCTCTTTATTATTAATGTAATGACCCCCTCTTTATTATTAATGTAATGGCCCCCTCTTTAAGAACAAAGAGGGGGCCATTATATTAATAACAAAGGGGGGCTATTATATTAATAACAAAGAGGGGGACATTAAATTAATATTAAAGAGGGGGCTATTATATTAATAATAAAGAGGGGGCTATTATATTAATAATAAAGAGGGGACTATTATATTAATAATAAAGAGGGGGCTATTATATTAATAATAAAGAGGGGGCTATTATATTAATAATAAAGAGGGGACTATTATATTAATAATAAAGAGGGGGCTATTATATTAATAATAAAGAGGGGGTCATTATATTAATAACAAAGGGGGGCTATTATATTAATAACAAAGAGGGGGACATTATATTAATAATAAAGAGGGGGCTATTATATTAATAATAAAGCGGGGACATTATATTAATAACAAAGAGGGGGCTATTATATTAATAACAAAGAGGGGGACATTACATTAATAATAAAGAGGGGGCCATTACATTAATAATAAAGAGGGGGCTATTATATTAATAATAAAGCGGGGACATTATATTAATAACAAAGAGGGGGCTATTGTATTATTATCAAAGAGGGGGACATTATAATATACAGGGGAAATAATATTATGAGGAATGGGGGACTATCTGTCTGGCTCTAGCACAGTATTGGGGGGCAGCAGGATGAGTTGTTGAGACACCAGGAAGGAGAGGATGATAGTAAAGTGAGGAACCTAAAAAAATTTCTGTGAAACTCTGCAGAGACGAGAAGCGGCTGAAAGAAAGTATCATGGCGGTCTTATCTCTGAATGAAGACGTCGAGGAGAGTCTACATCACAGGAGACGTCACTGGATGTAAGTATGGGGAGGTATTAGGGTCCATTCACACGTCCGTTGTTTCTTTCCTGATCTGTTCCGTTTTTTGCGGAACAGATCTGGACCAGATCTGGACCCATTCATTTTCAATGGGTCCTGAAAAAAAATCAGACATTGAGCTGTCCGATTTTTTTCAGGACCCATTGAAAATGAATGGGTCCAGATCTGGTCCAGATCTGTTCCGCAAAAAACGGAACAGATCAGGAAAGAAACAACGGACGTGTGAATAAGGCCTTATACTGTAATAATAATGTCCATGCACATATCTGTTTCACAGTAGGGTTGGAGGAGGAGATTGAGAATATGGCCCACCCTGCCGCATTCGACCCCAGACTTCAGGTCACACTGTTCTGAATTCTGGGGGCTTACACCCATCTACTACATTATCTGTACTCAGAGTTATCACTGTGTTATCTGTGGTGTTACATAGGACTGCAGGTAACATCTACTACAGTATCTGTTAAAAGGGGCATGCCTGGAGTAGGGGGCGCAATTTTTGGCTTGCCCCGGGTGCTGGCAACCCACGCTACGCCACTGGGGGAGGGAGAGGCGTGTCCCTTCCCCTTCCTCTGATAGGCTGCAGGCACTAGGCCGGCAGCCTATCAGAGGCCGGCGCAGGCGGCGCGAATCGCCGCCTGAGCCTTACAGCGCGGGACACAGAAAGAGTCTGCATCGCATCGCTGACACTGAGGTAAGTATAAGTGTTTTTTTTTTGTTTTGTTTTTTACAATAGTGTTACTGGCACATTATGGGGGCTTATTACAATGGGGGGGACGACTTAATATTGGCACATGATGGGGGGACTTAAAACTGGCACATGATGATGGGGGGACTTAATACTGGCACATGATGATGGGGGGGGACTTAATACTGGCAAATGAAGATGGGGGGGACTTAATACTGGCACATGATGATGGGGGGACTTAATACTGGCACATGATGATGGGGACTTAATACTGGCACATGATGGGGGGGACTTAATACTGGCACATGATGATGGGGGGACTTAATACTGGCACATGATGGGGGGGACTTAATACTGGCACATGATGATGGGGGGGACTTAATACTGGCACATGATGATGGGGGGGACTTAATACTGGCACATGATGATGGGGGGGACTTAATACTGGCACATGATGGGGGGACTTAATACTGGCACATGATGGGGGGGACTTAATACTGGCACATGATGGGGGGGACTTAATACTGGCACATGATGGGGGGGACTTAATACTGGCACATGATGGGGGGGCTTAATACTGGCACATGATGGGGGGCTTAATACTGGCACGATGGGGGGCTTAATACTGGCACATGATGGGGGGGCTTAATACTGGAACATGGGGGGCTTAATACTGGCACATGATGGGGGGCTTAATACTGGCACGTAATGGGGGGCTTATTACTGGCACGTAATGGGGGCTCTTATTACTAGCACGTAATGGGGGGCTTATTACTAGCACATTGGGGGGCTTATTACTGGCACGTGATGGGGGCTTATTACTGGCACGTGATGGGGGGCTTATTACTGGCACGTGATGGGGGGCTTATTACTGGCACGTGATGGGGGCTCTTGTTACTGGCACGTGATGGGGGCTTATTACTGGCACATTGGGGGGCTCTTGTTACTGGTAGTGGCACGTTATTGAGGGCACTTATTACTGGCACATTATTGGTGGGCACTATAGCGGCATCTACTGAGGCCACAAAGAAGGGGTGTTTTATATGGGGGAATCTGCACAGTAGCATTTTATACTGGGACACATTATGGTGGGTACTTTGGAGAAGGGGAGACAGGAGTACTATGGAGTCATCTACGCGGGGCACTAAGAAGGGGTATTTTATACTTGCAAATTATGGGGGACACTGAGGGCATCTACTGGGGCACGATATATGGGGCATTTTATACTGGTACATTATGGGGGGCACTAGCAGGAAGGGGGGGAGAGGAGCACTATGGATGCATTTACTGGGGCACTATATAGGGGTATTTTACACTGGCACATTATGGGGGACATTAGCTCAACTGGGGGCATAAGGGGGTATGTTTTGCACATTATAAGGAGAATTATTTCTACTGGGGGGCATTATGGTGGGTTTTATTACTCCCCCATGGTATGACCCCATAGTAGCAGCACCATCCTCTCTCTGCTCTGCTATCCCTCTGCACCTTCTCCAAATCCTTATTATGAAATCTTTCTCATTAGGATAAAACACAACATCAGCTCCGCCGAGCCCCCGGCCAAGGTGTGGAAGTGGCGTCCGAGATCCCCAAGGGCCAAGCCAAGTAACTGTAAGTGTTCATGTGAAATATGTTTATTTTATATATGTACACTCCTGTGAGAGGCGGGGAGGGAGATCTGTGGATGACACTGTTATAGGGAGGGAGATCTGTGGATGACGCTGTTATGGAGGGGGAAATGGGGATGATACTGTCATGGGGTGGATCTGTGGATGACACATTTAGCATAAGATGCTATATACGGTATGTGGCATCCACAGATCCCCCATAACAGTGTCATCCACAGATCCCCCTCTCTATAAAAGTGTCATCCACAGACAGCTGGACTTTTCTTCCCTGTTGCGGTTTTAGGTATTGGGTAAAGTATTGCAGCATTTCTAAGCATACTTGTGTAAATGTATCGTTGTTATAGCTGCCCCCTCTACTTTTGTCCTGGCCCCCATTGTGCCCCCCCAAAATTTGAAAGCTAGAGACGCCACTGCACCTCCCTCCTCCTGTGTAAAGCCCACTCCTTTGGCACAGTGTAGCGGTATACTGTATATTGTGGGGCACAGTGTAGCGGTATACTGTATATTGTGTGGCACAGTGGATGCTATATGTGTATAACATAAACATATTTCATATGAAAACTTACAGTTACTTGACCCTTGGGGATCTCGGACGCCACTTCAACACTTGGCCGGGGGCTCGGCGGAGCTGATGTTGTGCTTTATCCTAATGATAAAGTTTTCATAATAAGGATTTGGAGAAGGGGCAGAGGGATAGCAGAGCAGGGAGAGGCTGGTGCTGCTACTAGGGGGTCATACCATGGGGGAGTAATAAAGCCCACTATAATGCCCCCCCCAGTAGTAATAATTCTCCTTATAATGTGACAGTGCAAAAATACCCCTTGTAATGCCCCCAGTTGAGCTAATGTCCCCATAGTGCCCCCATAATGTCCCAGTATAAGATACCCCTATATAGTGCCCCCAGTAAATTCCCCCATAGTGCTCCTCTCCCCCCTTCCTGCTAGTGCCCCCCATAATGTACCAGTATAAAATGCCCCATATATAGTGACCCAGTAGATGCTCCTCAGTGTCCGGCCTCTGATAGGCTGCCGGCCTAGTGTCCCCCATAATGCCCTTCAATAATGTGCCAGTAAGTGTCCCCATAGATGCCCCCCCATCATGTGCCAGTATCAAGTGCCTCTCTCCTCCCCCCCACATGTCCCAGTATCATAGTGCCATCCCCCCATGTGCCAGTATCAAGTGCCTCTCTCCTTCCCACCCCCCATGTGCCAGTATCATAGTGCCAAACCCCCCCATGTGCCAGTATCAAGTGCCTCTCTCTTCCCTCCCCATGTCCCAGTATCATAGTGCCATCTCCCCCCCAAAAAAAGTGGCAGTATCAAGTGCCTCTCCCCCCCATGTGCCAGTATCAGAGTGCCAAACCCACCCATGTGCCAGTATCAAGTGCCAACCCCCCCCCACATGCCAGTATCAAGTGCCTCTCTCCTCCCCCCCATGTCCCAGTATCATAGTGCCATCTCTCCCCCCCCACAAAAAAAGTGCCAGTATCAAGTGCCTCTCTCCCTCCCCCCCCCGGTAGTTACGCCACTGCATGGAGATGACCGCAACAGCAGCAGCATGATACCACAGAGTAGCAAGGTGACATAGTGTGGAGATGGTAGCAACAGCAGCAGCATTATACCACAGAGTGGCAAGGTGACATAGTGTGGAGATGGAAGCATCAGGAGGACACATGGTGACATGGTGTGGAGATGGATGATCTAATCTGCTGCATCAGGCATCGGTGGGTGGAAATCCTTGTCGATCCACGTCTGATTCATCTTGACAAAAGTAAGTCTCTCCACATATTGGGTGGACAGGCGAGTTCTTCTTGGGGTAACTATGGCCCCCGCCACACTAAACAACCGCTCTGATGCCACACTACTGGCCGGGCAGGACAGCTTTTCCAGGGAAAACTCTGCCAGTTGCGGCCACAAATCCAGTTTGACTGCCCAGTAGCCCAGCTGATCTTCAATGTGGGGTGGCAGGGTGCTGTCCAAGTATGCCACCACCTGCTGGTTCAGGTCCTGCTCCAGGTCTAGCTGCTGCTGCTGGTGAGTAGTTTCTTCACTATGCAGGGAAGAAAGCTGCCCCTCCCCAACAGCCATAGCAGTGGAATGTGAACGCAGAGGGCCCCCCAGTCAGACCTGCGAGAGGATTGACGAAGGTGCAGATAGGCAGAGGCCAACTGACTACATAGGATGTCTCTGTAGTACTTCAGTTTGTCCTCCCTCTCAGTGGGTATAAAAAAGGCCCCCATTTTGGAACAGTAGCGAGGGTCAAACATGGTGGAGAGCCAGAAGTAGTCCCTCTGCTGAATGGTGGCAATTCTGTTGTCGCTACACAAGCAAGTAAGCCTGCAGCGGGCCATTTGTGCAAGTGACTCTGAGGGATTCCCTGCATCTAACTCCACTGCATACTTCCACCGTGTGTCTGGGTCCTCTGTCTCATCTTCCTCATCGCCCGCTTGCTCCTCCGGCTGCTCCTCCTCTCCTGTCACCACAGTAGAAAAACCACTCAATTGGCTACATATTGCCTGTGCTCCAATGTCCTCCCCCTCCTCCTCCTCTTCCAGTTCAGCCCCCACAGGGCTCACGTGGCCATAAGATCTAGGTGCCACGTCTCCAGTCGCCTGACAAGCCATATTCACCAGCATCTGTTCCAGGACATGAAGAAGTGGAATAATGGCATTCATCCTGTAGTCCTGGCAACTGACAAATAACGTGGACTCCTCAAAGGGCCTGAGCAAACGGCAGGTGTCACGCATGAGCTGCCACTGGCTGACATTGAAGTTATAAAGGGGTGCACTCCTTTCCGCTTGGATCATCAAGAAATTGTTGATGGTCTTTCTCTGTTCGTACAGTCAGTCCAACATATGGAGGGTGGAATTCCGACGGGTGGAAACTTTGCATATGAGCCTATGTTGGGGGATGCCGTTCTGCTGCTGCAGCTCAAGGAGGGTGTGCTTTGCGGAGTATGAATGGCTGAAGTGCATGCAAAGTTCCCTGGTCATTTTTAGGATGTCTTGCAGATGGGTGGAAGACTTCAGGAACCACTTGACAACCAGAATGAACATGTGTGCCATGCAGGGCGCATGGCTCAGCCTTCCTTGACGCAGTGCCGACAACATGTTCTTCCCGTTGTCGGTCACCATGGTTCTGATCTTCAGTTGTTGTGGAGAAAGCCAGCAGTCAATTTCTTTCTGAAGGACACGGAGCAGTTACTCCCCTGTGTGACTACGTTCGCCCAGGCAAACCAGGTACAGAACCGCGTGACACTGGCGTGCCCTGCACATGTGGAATGCTGGAGGGGCACTGTGACTTGTCCCTGTAGTGGAGGCTGAGGACATGGTGGAGGATGAGGAGGAAGAGGCGGACATTTTTGCAGGACAAATGGTGTGACAACGTGGAGGCGGAAGCAGCGTCACCTGGCCAAGTTGCTGGTGTGGCTGTGCAGAAACCACATTCACCCAGTGGGCCATATAGGACATGTGTTGTCCCTGTCCGTAGTTACAGCTCCACATGTTGGCGCTACCATGCACTTTGGCAGACACAGACAGGCTCAAGGACTGGCCCACCTTCTGTTCTACATACAGATGTAGCAGACATAACACAAACACTCTTAACTCAAATTTCTTAACTCATCACGTTATCTTGAAACAAAAGCCATTTAAAAGCAATTGCTTAACTCATTTAGTTGCATTTAGTTTAGATAACGTGTCTCATAAAGCATTTGTGTTAACCCTGCTACATAAGTACGTGTGCAGGGCTGGTACTGCCTTTTGTGAAGAGAAATGACTGCTTGGGTCTCTCCACCTCGGCTCGGCACAAGACATCAGTCCTATGAAAGGTGCAGAATCCACCACTTGGAAAGGGAGGGGCTACAGCACCAGCAACTTGGCCAAGAGCATGTTCAGCTTCTGCGCCGTTGGATGCGTGTATGCACACTGCTGTCTCTTGGTAATCGCTTCAGTGATTAATTGCTGGTGGAATGACTGACGAGGAGTAGAAGGAGGAGGAGCAGGAGCTTCAGGACCAGCAGACAATGGGACAGACAGACAGACAGCTCCCTTCTGCTGAGCCGGTGGAGCCTGACGTAACACAGTCTGGTAATCGTCATAGCGCCGATGCTCACACCAGAGCAGTAGATATACATGACAGCGCCGATACTTAGACTAAAGTGTTAGGCAGGTGTCTTTATTAAATAGTGTCTGAAGTGCTCCTGATGAAGTGGGATAGTTCTCTATCACCACAGAAATTCGTCGAGCCATGTGCTGTAACAAGCTGGTCATCACCATTACCAGGCTGTGTTACGTTAGGCAGAGCCGTGTGCTGTAACCAGCTGGTCATTACCATTACCAGGCTGTGTTACGTCAGGCAGAGATCGGAGTTGACACCTGTAGTATTGCGGTTACCCACCATCCTTTGGTTCACGCTTAATACCAGTTTGCAGACCTGGGATTCACAAGTTCTTAATTCAAGTCATATATTATATATTGGTCTCTGCGGTTTGTCACTGCATATTCACTACTGGCACACTCCGATTACCATTGCTCTAACTGGTAGTAGCTCTAGACCAGAGTCCTACCATCTGAGCTATACATGCCTTTTCAGTGCCTGCTTGTAAGAATTAATTGGGTTCACACCCTATAACTTTTTATACTTAAATACCTAATAAACATTTATTTTGTTTTATTTTAATGTTCTAGCCAGGTTTTTGAGACTTATACTCTTTCACCAGAAAATGCTGCAACAGTGCAGTGGGTATATATTTTTCTTGTATTACTGAAATAAGGCCACTATACGCTTTCACCAGAAATAACTGCAACAGTGCAGTGGATATATATTTCTCTTTTTTTGCTGAAATACTGCCCTATACGCTTTCAATAGAAATAACTGCAACAGTGCAGTGGGTATATATTTCTCTTTTTTTAATGAAATACTGCCCTATACACTTTCACCAGAAGTTACTGCAACAGTGCGGTGGGTATATATTTCTCTTTTTTTAATGAAATGCTGCCCTATACACTTTCACCAGAAGTTACTGCAACGGTGCAGTGGGTATATATTTTTCTTGAATTACTGAAATAAGGCCACTATACGCTTTCACCAGAAATAACTGCAACAGTGCAGTGGGTATATATTTTTCTTGTTTTACAGAAATACGTCCCTATATGCTTTCACCAGAAATAACTGCAACAGTGCAGTAGGGATATATTTTTCTTGTATTACTGAAATAAGGCCACTGTACACTTTCACCAGAAATATCTGCAACAGTGCAGTGGGTATATATTTCTCTTTTTTAAATATAATACTGCCCTATACGCTTTCACCAGAAATTACTGCAACAGTGCAGTGGGTATATATTTTTCTTGTATTACTGAAATAAGGCCACTATATGCTTTCACCAGTATTTAATGCAACAGTGCAGTGGGTATATATTTTTCCTGTATTACTGAAATATGGTATTATGTTCTTTCACCAGAAATTGCTGCAACAGCGAGTGGGTATACAGTGGATATAAAAAGTCTACACACCCCTGTTAAAATGTCAGCCTTCTGTGCTGTTAAGAAATGAGACAAAGATAAATCATTTCAGAATTTTTTCCACCTTTAATGTGACCTATAAACTGTACCACTCAATTGAAAAACAAACAGAAATCTTTTAGGTAGAGGGAAGAAAACAAACCAAACTATAAATAATGTGGTTGCATAAGTGTGCACACCCTTTAATAACTGGGGATGTAGCTGTGTTCAGAATTAAAGGGGTTGTCCGGGTTCAGAGCTGTCCGGGTTGTCCGGGTATCATCGGAGCATCTCATGTTCCGATGCGCTCCCGTGCCCTGTGCTAAATCGCGCAGGGCACGGGCTTTTTTGTTTTCAATAACACACTGCCGGGCGGTAACTTCTGCCCGGCAGTGTGTTTGGTGACGTCACCGGCTCTGAGGGGCGGGCTTTAGCTCTGCCCTAGCAGTTTTATTGGCTAGGGCAGAGCTAAATACCGCCCATCAGTGCCGGTGACATCACCAGGGTTCCTGTCAGCCCCATGGAGAGCCCCGGTACGTCACCGGAACTCCTAAAAATGCCTTTGCCCTGCGCGATTTAGCGCAGGGCAAAGGAGAGCATCGGAGCATTAACTGCTCCGATGCTCATGTCAGGGGGGCTGCCGGGGTGAAAATTAAGGTATGTCCGGGTTCAGCTCTGAACCTGGACAACCCCTTTAAGCAATCACATTCAAAATCATGTTAAATAGGAGTCAGCATACACCTGCCATCATTTAAAGTGCCTCTGATTAACCTCAAATGAAGTTCAGCTGCTCTAGTTGGTCTTTCCTGAAATTTTCTTAGTCACATCCCACAGCAAAAGCCATAGTCCACAGAGAGCTTCCAAAGCATCAGAGGGATCTCATTGGTAAAAGGTATCAGTCAGGAGAAGGGTACAACATAATTTCTAAGGCGTTAGATATACCATGGAACACAGTGAAGACAGTCATCATCAAGTGGAGAAAATAGAAAATATGGCACAATAGTGACAATACCAAGAACTGGACGTTCCTTTAAAATTGATGAAAAGACGAGAAGAAAACTGGTCTGGGAGGCTACCAACATTAAAGGAGATGAAGGAATATCTGGCAAGTACTGGCTGTGTGGTACATGTGACAACAATCTCCCGTATTCTTCATATGTCTGGTCTAGGGGGTAGAGTGGCAAGACAAAAGCCTTTGCTTACGAAGAAAAACATCCAAGCCAGGCTACATTTAGCAAAAACACATCTGAAGTCTTTTAAAAGCATGTGGGAAAAGGTGTTATGGTCTGATGAAACCAAGGTTGAACTTTTTGGCCATATTTCTAAAAGATATGTTTGGTGCAAAAACAACACTGCACATCACAAAAAGAACACCATACCCACAGTGAAGCATGGTGGTGGCAGCATCATGCTTTGGGGCTGTTTTTCTTCAGCTGGAACTGGGGCCTTAGTTAAGCTAAAAGGAATTATTAACAGTTCCAAATACCAGTCAATATTGGCACAAAACCTTCAGGCTTCTGCTAGAAAGTTGAACATGAAGAGGAACTTCATCTTTCAGCATGACGAGGACCCAAAGCATACATCCAAATCAACAAAGGAATGGCTTCACCAGAAGAAGATTCAAGTTTTGGAATGGCCCAGCCAGAGCCCAGACCTGAATCCGATTAAAAGTCTGTGGGGTGATCTGAAGAGGGCTGTGCACAGGAGATGCCCTCGCAATCTGACAGATTTGGAGTGTTTTTGCAAAGAATAGTGGGCAAATCTTGCCAAATCAAAATGGGCTATGCTGATAGACTCATACCCAAAAAGACTGAGTGCTGTAATAAAATCAAAAGGTGCTTCAACAAAGTATTAGTTTATGGGTGTGCACACTTATGCAATCACATTATTTTATTATTTATATTTTTTTTCCCCCTCTACCTAAAAGATTTCAGTTTGTTTTTCAATTGAGTTGTACAGTTTATAGGTCACATTATAGGTGGAAAAAGTTCTGAAATGATTTATCTTTGTCTCATTTTCTTAAATCACAGAAACCTGACATTATAACAGGGGTGTGTAGACTTTTTATATCCACTGTATATTTTTATTTTTCAACTGAAATATGTCTCTATATGCTTTCAACAGTAATTTCTGCAACAGTGCAGTGGGTATATATTTTTCTTGTATTACTGAAATAAGGCCACTATACACTTTCTCCAGAAATAACTGCAGAAGTGACCTGCGAAAATATATTTCTTGTTGGACTGAAATACGCCCCTATACGCTTTCAACAGAAATAACTGCAGAAGTGACCTGAAAATGTATTTTTCGTGTTGGACTGAAATAGGCCACTATACGCTTTCACCAGCAGTGCGTATATATTTAATTTTTTTTTAATGAAATAAGCCCCTATTCTCTTTCACCAGAAATGAATGCAACTGTGCAGTGCGTTTAAATGTTTACTGTATTACTGAAATACCGCCCTATACTCTTTCACCAGAAATGACTGCAAATGATTTTAGCGTAAATAACAACAAACGTGACCTGTGTATATATATTTTGTATTGTATTGAAATAGGCCACTAAATGATATCAGCGCAGTTAACAGCAAAAGTGATCTGCGTATATATTTATCTTTTTCCACAGATAAAATCCACTAAAGGCTTACATAGCACTTGCACCCCAATAACTAATTGCTGGAATGACAGAGCTGTATTATGAAACTATCTGGATCCCCAAGTAATGTTTCCCTGCACTTGTAAATCGATTGTTTTCACAATGAGGATTTTCCTATGACTCTCCCTAGCATCTGCACACGTCTCTCCCTGCCTGTGAAATGATTCCTCTCACTGTCCTTTCCCTGCACTTGTAAATCGATTGTTTTCACAATGAGTATTTTCCTATGACTCTCCCTAGCATCTGCCCACGTCTCTCCCTGCCTGTGAAATGATTCCTCTCACTGTCCTTTCCCTGCACTAGTAAATCGCTTCTTTCCTATTTTTTTTTTTTTAGCAATTCGTTTTTCTTTCACTCTCCCTAGCACCTGCATACACTTCTGACCAATGTACGATGGCGAATGGCAGCATCTAAGATGGCCGCCGTATTTATAGAGCTGTGACATCACCGGGTTGGCTGATGATTGGCTGCATGCATGGCATTATGTGTCATCCCGCCTTCCCAGAGTTCCTTGATCCATGTCCTCACAAGTGTAGCCACTATTTTAGATGACATTTTAGATGCCCGCCATTGTAGGAAATAATGCGATTAGTTACCATGAAGCGTGAGGAAGTTCGCATTTGTTCATCTCTATTTATCATCATAAAAACTTTACAATTGTTTAATCATCTAATAAGAATTTCACCAGGAAATATACAAGACATAGATCTAATATTGTAACTACCCATAAACAGTATTACAAATAAGTTAAAAATACAATGAATATAAGAGATACTGTATATAATCCTGAAAAAGTGCCAAAGATAAACAGCCAGGAGTATCCAACATAACCGAAATGCATGTCACCATCAGCTTTTTCAATTGTGGCTGATGCTTGGTTATAGAGATGTATTTATACAGAAAGTAACCTATAAAATAAAAACTTAACATGCCCTTTACATTTCTCAGGAACCAGAGCAGGGTACAACTGCCAAATCTGCACCCCTTAGCGCTGTAACACTTACCATTTTGACCACTATGATTAGTGTTGAGCGAATCAAAGTCCACAACGTGTACTTCGATCCAAATTTTTGGGAAAATGTGATTCTCCACGAAGCAGAATTTCCTTGTGCTTCATGATAGTGAATTGATTTTGAAAAAAAAAAATCATACTTCCCTCATCCATTTGATTGTAACGTATGACGGCAGCATGGCGGCTGACGTGATGATGTCATCACAGATCATGCGAGATTTTGTGCTATTTCTTCAGTCAAGATGGCGGCGGCTGACTCTTTGCTAACAAATGGATGCGGTAAGTATGATTTAATTATTCATCTATTTTTACACTGTTATTACTGTCAGATGCCTCGGTCAGCTATGAGCGTAATCGCTGCTCCCTTTCATTGCACCCACTACTCACAAAGAAATGCACTTCATTACAAATAAATACATTTTTATAAAGTTTGGCTAAACAGCCGAATCGAATATTCTAATACTTTACTCATCACTATGATGAGCAATATCCACACCATTGCAGAATAGATAAAGGCTCACATGACTTATTAATAGAGATGAGCGAATCGAAGCAGATGAAAAGGAATTCGATCCGAATTTCAGGAAAAATTGATTTGCACCGAATGCAAATTTCCTTGTGCTTCGTGGTAGCGGAATAACATTTTTTCCTAAAATGGCTGCTGCACGTGTGAGGACACAGGGCAAGGAACTCTGGGAAGGTGAGATCACAATTCCATGCATGCAGCCATCAGCAGCCAGCCAGCCCTGTGATGCCACAGCCCTATAAATTCCGGCAGCCATCTTAGATTCTGCCATTTACCAGTGTATTTAGGCCCCTTTCACACGAGCGTAAGGGATTAGGTCCGGATGCGTTCAGGGTGCGTTCAGTGTGTAACGGAACGCCTAGAACCGCGACCGGGTACCTCCGTCGATAGATGCTCCTAGTGCTTCCAGAAGACTCCAAGCACTCCACTTGACACCGTCAGCACTGCAGACCCCACGAACCGCTGAAGCTTGGTGGAGGTCTCGCCGTCTCCTACCCACCTTGGACCTACGACAAGGCTCTAGGCTCCAGTGGGTGAACCTCTCCTAAATCCAGAGACAGGAACGAGGAGCAAGCTCTTACAAGAGCTTATACTTAGGGGAGTATTGTGATATAGCAATCCCCAAGAGTGTAGTTATTCCATCCCCCAAACATGAGCCCAGACTTCATGAAGGTATAAAACAGGAACACTTTATTGAGGGCTACCCGCCCGTATTTATGCAGGTCCCCATCTGGTGGACACGCCCCTAGGGGACCAGAAGGAAGACTGTGACACAGGACAGATACGTAGCACTCAGAATACACGAATACAATAAAATGGGCTATCTGGGTACCCTCACATAACAAAATACCATTCCAAAGACAGATTTAAGCTGTGTCTGTCTTCTCCTTTAAAGTTAGTATGGGCCATAATCCTGAGGCAAGAGGCTGGTAAACAGGCCTCTCCAAAACCCAGTGGCGAGGTTGGTTTCGCCACACATCTCCCCCTCCCAGGGAAGACTAACCAGATACCTGACCTCATGCCGGTCGGTATCTGAGTTAGTCTGGCAGTCCACCCACAACCCAATACTGGACCTGTTGAATTTTGGGGCCTGGCTCTGTTCTGTATGTCCCCAGCTGTTGAGGGGGCATCTGCTACTCCTTGCTTCCTTGTTGCTCTCTAGCTTGGAGCTGTAGGTACTTGGTGGGCAGAGGCCGACTGAGCTCTGCCCAGATGCCAGCTCTTCCGCTGGGGTAGCCTGTGGGAAGTCCAGCTCTGGAGAAGAGGATAGGGGAGGGCAGAGGCCGACTGCGCTCTGCCCAGATGCCAGAGCTTCCGCTGGGGTAGCCTGTGGAAAGTCAGCTTCTGGAGAAGAGGATAGAGGAGGGCAGAGGCCAACTGTGCTCTGCCCAGATGCCAGCTCTTCCGCTGGGGTAGCCTGTGGGAAGTCCGGCTCTGGAGAAGAGGATAGGGGAGGGCAGAGGCCGACTGCGCTCTGCCCAGATGCCAGCGCTTCCACTGGGGTAGCCTGTGGAAAGTCAGCCTTTGGAGAAGAGGATAGAGGAGGGCAGAGGCCGACTGCGCTCTGCCCAGATGCCTGCTCTTCCGCTGGGATGTGGTCAGGGAATCCTATCCCCAGGACCTTGTTGCAGATTGGCTGTGGAGAAGAGGATAGGGGAGGGCAGAGGTGGACTGCGCTCTGCCCAGATGCCAGCTCTTCTGCTGGGGTAGCCTGTGGGGAGTCAGGCTCTGGATAAGAGGATAGGGGAGGCCAGAGGCCGACTGCGCTCTGCCCAGATGCCAGCTCTTCCCTGGGATGTGGTCAGGGAATCCAATCCCCAGGACCTTGTTGCAGATCAGCTGTGGAGAGGAGGAATTGCTTACCTCCTCCTCCTGGAATTCCTGCAGGGTTGGTGGGGGATCTGAACCGGCCGTCCAGCATCCCGGTAGGCCTGGTGCAGAGACCGCGGTCCCATCTGCACCATCGGAGTTAGGGGTGCTGTCCCCCTGTGGTTGGGGAGAGAGATCAGTGGGTATCGCAGGCTCATCCCCTGCCCCCAGAACTCGGTTGGGAAGTAGCTGGGAAGGGGAGGGCTCGCTTACCTCCTCCTCCTGGTATCCCTGCGGAGATGGCTGGGGATATGGACCGACCGTCCAGCATTCCTGTAGGACTGGTAGAGAGACCTCGGTCCCATCTCCACCTGCCATCTGTGGGTCCTCCCAGGACCAGTCTGTGAGGTCCCTCAACATTTGCGAGTAAGGACCACCTGCGTCCACACCTGGCAACTCCGGCTGCTGTTGAGGGTATGGGTCAGCTGCCCAGCATCCCGGTGGAGAGACCTCGGTCCCGTCTCCACCTGCCTGTTGTGGTTCCTCACAGGACCAGTCTATAAGGACCCCTACTTCGGGTTCCTCTGGCCGCCTCAGGGGGAGACTGCTAACCTCCTCGGATGCAGCCTCTGCTCGGCTGCTGTAACACTCCTTCCGCTGGGCAATTTCTCTCTCTTTCGCCAGTCGGAATTCTCGTTCCATCCTTGCGTGTCGCTTGGCTGTGACCTGGTTCCAGATGGCCTGGTATATATCCATGGACACATTATTTCCATACTGGGCCACTCGCTGCCTCACCTCGGCCAGCCAGTCATCTTCAGAGCCTTCCATACTTGTCTGCTCCAAGTCGCTAGATACCTCTGCTCCCAGGGGCACTGCACAAGTGCTAGAGTTGCCCTCAATTTGTAACTCCACGCGTTACCAGTGTCTCTGAGCTGCTTCTCCTCGCACTAGGACGCCATCCCACTTCTTGCCACCAATGTAACGGAACGCCTAGCACCCCAACCGGGTACCTCCGTAGATAGATGCTACTAGTGCTTCCAGAAGACTCCAAGCACTCCACCTGACACCGTCAGCACTGCAGACCCCACGAACCGCCGAAGCTTGGTAGAGGTCTCGCCGTCTCCTACCCACCCTGGACCTACGACAAGGCTCCAGGCTCCAGTGGGTGAACCTCTCCTAAATCCAGAGACAGGAACCAGGAGCAAGCTCTTACAAGAGCTTATACTCAGGGGAGTATTGTGATATAGCAATCCCCAAGAGTGTAGTTATTCCATCCCCCAAACATGAGCCCAGACTTCATGAAGGTATAAAACAGGAACACTTTATTGAGGGCTACCCGCCCGTATTTATGCAGGTCCCCATCTGGTGGACACGCCCCTAGGGGACCAGAAGGAAGACTGTGACACAGGACAGATACGTAGCACTCAGGATACACAGACACAACACATCCCCACAATGCATCATGGTTTCCTCCTCTCTGCCCTGGAGACACCCTAGGAGCAATTCAATTATCTCTCAGGACAAAGGGAAATCGCCAATACACATGTGAAGACAACAGGACAGAAATCACCACCCAAACACCCAATGTCACACCCCCACAGCAAACACAGACATTTAACATAGCCCCAGATAGCTCAAGTCTGAGTGCATATCATTAAGTGAATGGCACTCAGAATGCACAAATACAATAAAATGGGCTATCTGGGTACCCTCACATAACAAAATACCATTCCAAAGACAGATTTAAGCTGTGTCTGTCTTCTCCTTTAAAGTTAGTATGGGCCATAATCCTGAGGCAAGAGGCTGGTAAACAGGCCTCTCCAAAACCCAGTGGCGAGGTTGGTTTCGCCACACAGTGAAACTCCCACTATTTTGCAAGCAAGTTCAGTCAGTTTTGTCTGCGATTGCGTTCAGTTGTTCAGTTTTTTCCGCGCGGGTGCAATGCGTTTTTCACGCAGCCCCATTTACTTCTATGGGGCCATGGCTGCGTGAAAAACGCAGAATATAGAACATGCTGCGATTTTCACACAACGCAGAACTGATGCATGAAAAACAATGCTCATGTACACAGACCCATTGAAATGAATGGGTCAGGATTCAGTGCGGGTGCTATGCGTTCACGTCACGCATTGCACCCATGCGGAAAACTCGCTCGTGTGAAAGGGGCCTTAGTGCAGGGAGAGACATCTGCATGCAATTCTGTTGAACAGGGTTCAGTTGGGGAGGTGACAGCCTAGGTAATAGGAACAATCCTATTACACCTTGCTGCACTGACTGGGGATCCAAATTGCCATTATATAGCTCTGTAATTCCATCAAACAGTTATGATTAGGGTGCAAGTGCTGTTTGATACAGGCATTAACAAGGTTTGCCGCTCGGCGGTGCAGTTATCTGTTCTAAAGCCCTTTTTCCGTGTATTAGTGGAAAAAGAAAAAATATATTTGCCGCTCAGTGGTGCAGTTATCTGTTTTGAAGCCTTTTTTTGTGTGTATTAGTGGAAAAGGGAAAAATATCTTTGCCGCTTAGCGGTGCAGTGATATATTCTAAAGCCAAGTTTGCCATGTATTAGTAGCAAAATAAAAATATATTTGCGTTCATCGTTGCGCTCATCTGTTGAAAAGCCTTTTGTGTTGTGTAAAAGTAGAAAAAAATTAGGCCTATTTGCTGTTCTGCCATGCAGTGATATATTCTGAAGCCCTGTTTGCCGTGTATTAGTGGCAAAATAAAAATATATTCGCCGTTCATCGTTGCACTCATCTGTTGAAAAGCCTTTGCGTAAAAGTAGAAAAAAATTAGGGTCTAATTGCCGTTCTGCAGTGCAGTGATATATTCTGAAGCCCAGTTTGCCTTTTATTAGTGGTGAAATAAAAATATATTTGCGGTTCATCGTTGCACTCATCTGTTGAAAAGCCTTTTGTGTTGTGTAAAAGTAGAAAAAATTAGGGCCTAATTGCCAGTCCGCGGTGCAGTGATATACTCTGAAACCCTGTTTGCCATGTATTAGTGGTAAAATAAAAATATATTTGATCTAACATTTCGTTATTTGATCTAACAGTATGTCAGACAGAGAAGTGCCGGGCCCTGCACAGGGGAGTGGCAGAGACCTAAATGTTTCCGGCGCAGGCAGAGGTTGCAGCAGTGTAGGGGGCTGTGGCAGCAGGAGTCACTTCGGGAGACCTGAGCTCCCAGTGTCAGCTAGCGGTTGTGTCATGACCAGCAACCCAGCGGTTCTTGAGCGGTTGACTCGATCTTCGACTTCATCGCAAGTGACATCAGACACCCCCAGCCAAGGGTCAGTGGGTTCATCAGACACAACCCTTAGTTGGCATGGCCAGGGAGCAGGCCCTGTGCCCTCACCTGTCCTCAACCTGCCTCTGTCCTTTCCTCCTTTAGGCGGGCAAGTAGTGATGAGGAGAGTGGCATGGGAGCTGGTGTTGCGAGCGGTCAGGCTCCTGACCCAGAGACGGTTGAGTAGGACATAAATCACATGCAGACATTACTCGATGATGATGATGTAGCTGATCGCACTTGGGAGCCGGGTGACGAAGGGGCTTAAATTTTTATATTTTTTATATAATAATGTAATAATATAAAATCCGGGCTTCTGTCCGGAGCAGTGGTTCATTTCTGAGATGTCCGTATAGTGCGGGGAAAAACTGAAGACACTCTCCATCTGTGTGCACTACAGGATGTCCTTCTTCCCATCCATGATGACTGGAAACTCGTGATATTTTCCCTGATGAAGAGAGCAGGGTCTGGTAGTTATGGTTTGAATCTTGATGAACTTCGCAACTCTTCCAGGCTCCAAGCAATCTTGAAGCTTTGTCTTCTCATTGTCTGTAGCTACTAGAGGCCTATTCATACCAGGCAGGTTACCCCAGAAGTATCTGGCTCGATGAGCAGCCGATACCGCACTTGCATCAATCTTGACAGGATTCGTCTCCAGGTAGAGAGATATTGTTTTTTTGGAATGCTTTTTCCATCGCAAACACATCATTGAAAAACCAGAAGACTGGCAGATCCTCTCCTATCTTAGGTAACACTTAATTTTATTTATTACATTTATTAAATATTCAATATTAAATTGAACCAAAACTTGATTAAAATTGTAAGAAACTAAACTTAAATTCACCGATATATTATTCCAATCTTCTATGGAAATTCCTGGACAGTCAATTTGCCAAGCCTTTTGTGCTGGAGAATGTGTATTATTAAATCGTGCCGAGCCGAGGTGGCCTCCTCGTGCTGCTGCCACCCCCACACTTTGTCGTCGTGCCACTCTGTGGCCTCCTCATGACACCTCCACACTTTGTTGTCGTGCCACTCTGTGGCCTCCTCATGCTGCTGCCACCTCCACACTTTGTCATCGTGCCACTGTGTGGCCTCCTGATGCTGCTGCCACCTCCACACTTTGTTGTCATGCCACTCTGTGGCTTCCTCATGCAGCTGCCACCTCCACAATCTCTCTTTGTCGTGCGCCTCTGTGGCCTCCTCTTGTTGCTGCCACCTCCACAATCTCTTGTCGTCGTGCTAATCTGGCCTCCTCATGCTGCTCACACCTCGACACTTTGTTGTCGTGCCACTCTGTGGCCTCCTCATGTTGCTGCAAACTCCACAATCTCTTGTCGTCTTACTACTCTGTGGCCTCCTCATGCTGCTGCCACCTCCACAATCTCTCGTCGTCATGCCACTCTGTGGTCTCCTCATGTTGCTTCCACCTCACCACTATGTCATAGGGCCACTCTGTGGATTTCTTATGCTGCCCTCCCCACTTCATGAATGGGCCACTATTTTGCCTTTTTGGCTTGGATGACATCTTCATTTATTTGACCCTTCTTCTGATCTGTCAGAAGGAACAAAAAATGAGATGCACAACAGATCCTGTCTGTGTAGCAGCTGTAAGGCTTGTATAGCCCCATCAGAATTGGCTTGTAATTTGGTAGCCAAAAGTAGAAGTGGGTAGAAAACACAGAAGACATGCAAATATTCCGTTCATGTGTCATCGTTGTTTTGGATACACTCCTGTCTTTTCTTTTTCATCAGCAATACTGATGGATTACTGACCAAACGCTGACTAAGTGAAGGTGGATGCTCCACAGACAGGATAAATTTTTTGTGGGTTATTGTTCTGATGGATCAGAGGAAGGGCAAAATAATCAGTGACGTTGACACAAACTTACTGCTGACACCCTCGCCACTCTGTCATGGGGCTCTACTTGTTTAAGCGTTGAAAAGAATAGGTTCTGTAGACATCTATGTGGAATCAGCTGACAACGGTGTAAAAGGAGTGTGCTTTTTCTTGGCGCTAACATGGACCTGTAAGGCTGAGTTCATACTTGAGTCATTTAGTTAGTTTTGGCACCGTGACTGCCCAAATAAGTGAAGCGTGCAGTGATTCGAAGAGCGACGCCTATAATACTGACTCACATTATTATTTCACTACCAAAGCAGACTCCCTATGTATGTTAATGCAAGGCACAGTGCTCTACACCACTATAAAGGCTCTCTGCAGCCAGGAAATAGCTGTTTTTTAACTAAATTCGCTGCAAACAAATTGGATCGAAACAAATTTTCCCAAAAATTTGGCGAACAGGCGAATAATTTTTTTTTTTATTCACTCATCTCTACTGATAAATCTGGCATACCTATAGACTGTGTAGTATAAGATTCCACCACTTATTTGTTGACATATTTTACTAATAGAAATTTAGGCCACACTGATTTCTTTTGACGCTACACCCATTTTTCACTAAGCCATATCCAATTGGTGGACAAGTTCCTAAAAGTGGCCAAAATGTCTAGAATACTTAATAAATGTCGTACAAAGATTAGTAAATGAGTACATTTCCCCAATGTATTTAGATATTGATACTTCAGGGGCAATTTATTACACCCCACACTCCAGAATTCTGGCTTAAAAAGTTGCAAAATAAGGCTTTTGTGACTTTTTTTAATCACTTGCGCAAAAGTGTTGCAACTTTTTTCTTTTTACACAAGCTCAGTTTTGAAAAGTGCATGCGGAAGTGGTGTGGTTGTCTATGTTAATGAGTTTCATTTGAGATTTATCACTGGGCCTTTTTTTAAAGGTTGCTAATGAATAAAAGTTACCAATGTATAAACCTGGATTAGCATTTCTACACAAAAGTGTTAGATTAACCCATTAATAACCACTAGTGATGATCGAGCATGCTCGGCTGAACACCTGTTCGTCTCGAGCATCTCGATGCTCGGCACATAGCGGTGCTCGGCCGAGAACTAATCTGGCTTCCTCATGCTGCTCACACCTCCACACTTTGTCGTCATGCCACTCTGTGGCCTCCTCGTGCTACTGCCACCTCTTTGTCGTCGTGCCACTCTGTGGCCTCCTCATGTTGCTGTAAAAACTCCTAGCCGCTACACAGCCAATAAAGGTGCAGCGAGATACTGGCACACACTGTAATGCCGTAGCCATGTTGGCTACTGGCATTACAGTGATAAGCTAGGCGGAACGCGTCATCGGGTGCTATAAAGCACCCGGTAACACATGTTCGGCTCAGTCTTATTCAGGCAGTGTTAGGGACCACTCCATAGAGGCGACCTTGACGTGGTGAGTGGATTATTACGCTTTGGCCAAAATGTACACCAATGCCTCATCCAGCATAGAGGCAGGGCAGAATGCTGGTTGCAGAGTGCCATTGCATTTGTGTCTTTTTCTTTGTATATGTATTTCGCCATAGCAATGTGCACCTACATATAGGGTTGTGCAGATTGAATCCCCCACATTTTTTCTTTGTAGTATATATTGGAGGCGTGGCGATCTCCATGCAGTCATGCACACCTGACCAGTCAATCTGTCCTGGAGGCTGGTTTTAAAGTCAGTATAAAACTGAGTCTGCATATTAGCACCTACCAGTAGCCATTTGGCTCCAGGAGAAGTATATAGTGGGCCCAGCATGCATGTTGGTACTTGCATCCCTGGATCCGATGAAAGCTGTAATGGCACCGGACGGGGTTAAAAGCAGAGTGTGCCTGGCGTTCATGCTGTACCTGCGCTTCCTGGACTTTGTGTGGCTGTCATGGCCCACAAACAGGTAGGAACTAGTGTTAGGGACCACTCCATAGAGGCGACCTTGACGTGGTGAGTGGCTTATTACGCTTTGGCCAAAATGTACACCAATGCCTCATCCACCAAAGAGGCAGGGCAGAATGCTGGTTGCAGAGTGCCATTGCATTTGTGTCTTTTTCTTATTCAGGCAGAGCATAGGAAGGGAAAGACAGTGTAGGGAGTGTTATTGGAAGATTTTTATTACAAAAACTTTTCAGAGACCCAAAAGTCCTTTTAAGGACTATTGTCTGTGATAGCAGGAATATATGTTTATAGCGCAACCTGTGCTAAATTACTCAGTCTTAGGGAGAGCTGAGCATAGGAAGGGACAGAGTGTAGGGAGAGTTATTAGAAGAAGAATTTTTATTAGAAAAACTTTTCAGAGACCCAAAAGTCATTTTAAGGATTATTGTGTGTGATAGCTCCAATATACAGTGCTCAAAAAAATAAAGGGAACACAAAAATAACACATCCTAGATCTGAATTAATTAAATATTCTTCTGAAATACTTTGTTCTTTACATAGTTGAATGTGCTGACAACAAAATCACACAAAAATAAAAAAAATGGAAACCCATGGAGATCTGGATTTGGAGTCACACTCAAAATTAAAGTGGAAAAACACACTACAGGCTGATCCAACTTTGATGTAATGTCCTTAAAACAAGTCAAAATGAGGCTCAGTAGTGTGTGTGGCCTCCACGTGCCTGTATGACCTCCCTACAACACCTGTGCATGCTCCTGATGAGGTGGCGGACGGTCTCCTGAGGGATCTCCTCCCAGACCTGGACTAAAGCATCTGCCAACTCCTGGACAGTCTGTGGTGCCACGTGACATTAGTGGATAGAGCGAGACATGATGTCCCAGATGTGCTCAATTGGATTCAGGTCTGGGGAACGGGCGGGCCAGTCCATAGCATCAATGCCTTCATCTTGCAGGAACTGCTGACACACTCCAGCCACATGAGGTCTAGCATTGTCTTGCATTAGGAGGAACCCAGGGCCAACCGCACCAGCATATGGTCTCACAAGGGGTCTGAGGATCTCATCTCGGTACCTAATGGCAGTCAGGCTACCTCTGGCGAGCACATGGAGGGCTGTGCGGCCCTCCAAAGAAATGCCACCCCACACCATTACTGACTCAATGCCAAACCGGTCATGCTGGAGGATGTTGCAGGCAGCAGAACGTTCTCCGCGGCGTCTCCAGACTCTGTCACGTCTGTCACATGTGCTCAGTGTGAACCTGCTTTCATCTGTGAAGAGCACAGGGCGCCAGTGGCGAATTTGCCAATCTTGGTGTTCTCTGGCAAATGCCAAACGTCCTGCACGGTGTTGGGCTGTAAGCACAACCCCCAACTGTGGACGTCAGGCCCTCATATCACCCTCATGGAGTCTGTTTCTGACCGTTTGAGCAGACACATGCACATTTGTGGCCTGCTGGAGGTAATTTTGCAGGGCTCTGGCAGACACAGCAAACTTTCTTGCCACAGCTCGCATTGATGTGCCATCCTGGATAAGCTGCACTACCTGAGCTACTTGTGTGGGTTGTAGACTCCGTCTCATGCTACCACTAGAGTGAAAGCACCGCCAGCATTCAAAAGTGACCAAAACATCAGCCAGGAAGCATAGGAACTGAGAAGTAGTCTGTGGTGACCACCTGCAGAACCACTCCTTTATTGGGGGTGTCTTGCTAATTGCCTATAATTTCCACCTGTTGTCTATCCCATTTGCACAACAGCATGTGAAATTGATTGTCACTCAGTGTTGCTTCCTAAGTGGACAGTTTGATTTCACAGAAGTGTGATTGACTTGGAGTTACATTGTGTTGTTTAAGTGTTCCCTTTATTTTTTTGAGCAGTGTATATTTTTAGCGAATCCTGCGCTAAATAGTGTCTCATAGGCCGCTGCAGACAGTTAAATTATCCGCGCCACATCTCCTGTGTAAAGTGTGTACATCCCTAAAATATCAGTGACATCCAGTGTACTTTTTCCGTAGACGGTGTCGGCTGCGGACAGTGACATTACCTGTGCCACATCTACAGTGTAAAGTGTGCGCATCCAAAAAATAACTGACATCCAGGGTACTTTTTCCGTATACGGTTTCCACTGCAGACTGTGACATTAGCTGCGCCACATCTCTAGTGTAAAGTGTGCGCATCAAAAAAATATCTGTGACATCCAGTGTACATTTTCCGTAGACGGTGTCCGCTGCAGACTGTGACATTAGCTGCGCCACATCTCCTGTGTAAAGTGTGTGCATCCAAAAAATATCTGTAACATTCAGTGTACTTTTTCAATAGACGGTGTCCGCTGCGGACAGTGACATTAGCTGCGCCTCATCTCCAGTGTAAAGTGTGTGCATCCAAAAAACATCTGTGACATCCAATGTACTTTTTCCGTAGATTGTGTCCGCTGCGGACAGTGACATTAGCTGCGCCACATCTCCAGTGTAAAGTGTGAGCATCCAAAAAATATCTGACATCCAGTGTACTTTTTCCATAGACGGCTCCGCTGTGGACAGTTAAATTATCCACGCCACATCTTCTGTGTAAAGTGTGCGCATCCAAAAAATATCTGACATCCAGTGTACTTTTTATCCGTATACAGTGTCCGCTACGGACAGTGACATTAGCTGCGCCACATCTCCAGTGTAAAGTGTGCGCATCAAAAAAATATCTGTGACATGCAGTGTAATTTTTAAATAGACGGTGTCCGCTGCGGACAGTGACATTAACTGCGCCACATCTCCAGTTTAAAGTGTGCGCATCCAAAAAATAATTGTGACATACAGTGTACTTTTTCTGTAGACGGTGTCCGCTGCGGATAGTGACATTAACTGCGCCACATCTCCAGTGTAAAGTATGCACATCCAAAAAATATCTGACATCCAGTGTACTTTTTCCATAGACAGTGTCCGCTGCGGACAGTGACATTAGCTGCGCCACATCTCCTGTGTAAAGTGTGCACATCCAAAAAATGTCTGTGACATACAGTGTACTATTTCAATAGACGGTGTCCGCTGCGGACAGTGACATTAGCTGTGCCACATCATCAGTGTAAAGTGTGTGCATCCAAAAAATATCGGTGACATCCAGTGTACTTTTTCCATAGATGATGTCCGCTGTGAACAGTTAAATTATCCATGCCACATCTCCTGTGTTAAGTGTGCGCATGCCAAAAATATCTGTGACATACAGTGTACTTTGTCAATAGACGTTGTCTGCTTCTGAAAGTGACATAACCAGGGCCACATCTGCAGTGTAACATGTGCGCTGAAAAAAGTTATCTGTGACATACAGTGTACTTTTTCCGTAGATGTTGTCTGCTGTGGACAGTGACATTACCAGCACCACATCTGCAGTGTAACGTCTGTGCTTCTAAAATTTATCTGTGACATACAGTGTACTTTTTCAATAGATGGTGTCTGCTGTGGACAGTGACATTACCAGCACCACATCTGCAGTGTAATGTCTGTGCTTCTAAAATTTATCTGTGACATACAGTGTACTTTTTCCGTAGATGGTATCTGCTGTGGACAGTGACATTACCAGCCCCACATCTGCAGTGTAACGTGTGCGCTTCTAAAATTTATCTGTGACATACTGTGTACTTTTTCTGTAGACTGTGTCTGCTGCGGACAGTGACATTACCAGCGCCACATCTGCAGTATAACGCGTGCGCTTCTAAAATGTATTTGTGACATACAGTGTACTTTTTCCGTAGACAGTGTCTGCTGCGGACAGTGACATTATCGGCGCCACATCTGCAGTGTAATGTGTGCGCTTCCAAAATTTATCTGTAACATACAGTGTACTTTTTCCGTAGACTGTGTCATCGTTTATGGTCGGTACTACGACGGTATCTGATCGTCTTCGAACCTCTGACTTTCGTTTTTGATTAATGAAAACATTCTTGGCAAATGCTTTTGCTTTGGTTCGTCTACTGCCTATCCAAGAATTTTACCTCTATCAGCGCAATATGGATGCCCCCATCCCTCTTAATCATTGCCACACTTCTGAAAACCTACAAAATAGAACCGGAGTCCTATTCCATTATTCCTAGCTGAAGTATTCAGGTGACCTGGCCTGCTTTGAACACTGTAAATTTTCTCAATGGTCAGCTAAGCAGCAGGCACTCTCCCATAATTTTTAAAATGGTCAGCTCAGCAGCAGACCCTCAACCATAATGTTTTAGAGGATCAGCTCAGCAGCAAGCCCTCACATATAATTTTTTAGAGGGTCAGATCACCTGCAGGCCCTCGCATATAATTTTTTAGAGGGTCAGCTCACCAGCAGGCCCTCACCTACAATCTTTTTGAGGGTCAGCTCACCTGCAGGCCCTCACCTAATTATACCTAATAGGTAATTTGCGCACATGCTGCCTTGCTTGGAAGTTGTAGCCGTAGCTGTTTCTCAGGCTCCCTCTATGGAATCAAACCTTGATTCCCCGTTACCCGTGGTCACCATGGTTAGCTCTGAAAATAACATTGAAAGTTGATAGAGCAGATATCCGAATGGATCGTCGCCGTCACAGAGAAGTGTGATCAGGCCCAGGTTATCTAGAGTCACCAAAGCAGCAGCAGGCCCTCGCCCATAATGTTTTAAATGGTAAGATCAGCAGGCCCTTGCTCCAATAGTTTTTGAGGGTCACCAGCGGGCCATCAATCATAATTTTTCAAGGCTGTGTATGATGCCCTTCTTTATGTGTAACAAAGGGTGTATTGTAGTGTCGGTTCCTTGTAATTTTTGGCAGCTCTTTCACTTAGTGCATAGGCTTTATGAGTGTAGGAGTCCCACTACCTGAACAATTGTACCATAATGTGAATGAGGCCCTCCTTTATGTGGTATGCAGGTTGTATCGGAGTGCCTCTTCCTTGTAATTTTTGGCAGCATTTGCACTTTATAGACAAGTAAATATACAGGAAAGAATGTTTCCTAACAATTTTCCTCTAAAATATATTTTATCTTTGTTTTTTGCGTATTATTGTTAGTCTGTAAAAGTGGCGTACTACTCGGACAACATCATTACCATCAGCGACATGGGAGTCCAAGATGCATCCAGACATCCTCCCCATGCTGTTCCCGAACCATTTTGGTGGGGTTTCCATCAATTTCTGGCCTTTTCCTATGAACCAGGCACCTTCCACTCTTCAGAGCAGGGGGTATCTGATTTAATGATCGGGTTCTCCCATTGACTTCTATTATACTCGGGTGCTCTACCGAGCACCCGAGCATTCCAATGTGTTCGGCCCGAGCCCCCGAGCACTATGGTGCTCGATCAACACTAGTGACCACCAATATGCTTTTTTACAGTGGTCACTGAAGGGTCCTGGACAAAGCCCCCACCTTTTTACGGGTCTCAGGTAAGGGGTATATATATATATTTATTTTTTGCCTTTTCCTTCCTGGTACCAGCCCCTTCTACTTCTCCTATGTCCAAAATTATCCACTGCATTGAGTGGTGGACCAGGCATGCTCAGTAGCTTCTTGCTCCCTCCCTCCTCTCAGTGAAAGCATAGTGATCTCATAGTAAAGCAAGTAAAGTGGCCCAGACTCCTTCTGATCATTTATCCCTACTTCACAGTTCATATAAATACACTGCTCAAAAAAATAAAGGGAACACTTAAACAACACAATGTAACTCCAAGTCAATCACACTTCTGTGAAATCAAACTGTCCACTTAGGAAGCAACACTGAGTGACAATCAATTTCACATGCTGTTGTGCAAATGGGATAGACAACAGGTGGAAATTATAGGCAATTAGCAAGACACCCCCAATAAAGGAGTGGTTCTGCAGGTGGTGACCACAGACCACTTCTCAGTTCCTATGCTTCCTGGCTGATGTTTTGGTCACTTTTGAATGTTGGCGGTGCTTTCACTCTAGTGGTAGCATGAGACGAAGTCTACAACCCACACAAAAGGCTCAGGTAGTGCAGCTTATCCAGGATGCCACATCAATGTGAGCTGTGGCAAGAAGTTTGCTGTGTCTATCAGCGTAGTGTCCAGAGCATGGCGGCGCTACCAGGAGACAGGCCAGTACATCAGGAGACGTGGAGGAGGCCGTAGGAGGGCAACAACCCAGCAGCAAGACCGCTACCTCCGCCTTTGTGCAAGGAGGAAAAGGAGGAGCACTGCCAGAGCCCTGCAAAATGACCTCCAGCAGGCCACAAATGTGCATGTGTCTGCTCAAACGGTCAGAAACAGACTCCATGAGGGTGATATGAGGGCCCAACGTCCACAGGTGGGTGTTGTGCTTACAGCCCAACACCGTGCAGGACGTTTGGCATTTGCCAGAGAACACCAAGATTGGCAAATTCGCCACTGGCGCCCTGTGCTCTTCACAGACAAAAGCAGGTTCACACTGAGCACATGTGACAGACGTGACAAAGTCTGGAGACGCCGTGGAGAACGTTCTGCTGCCTGCAACATCCTCCAGCATGACCGGTTTGGCATTGGGTCAGTAATGGTGTGGGGTGGCATTTCTTTGGAGGGCCGCACAGCCCTCCATGTGCTCGCCAGAGGTAGCATGACTGCCATTAGGTACCGAGATGAGATCCTCAGACCCCTTGTGAGACCATATGCTGGTGCGGTTGGCCCTGGGTTCCTCCTAATGCAAGACAATGCTAGACCTCATGTGGCTGAAGTGTGTCAGCAGTTCCTGCAAGAAGAAGGCATTGATGCTATGGACTGGCCCGCTCGTTCCCCAGACCTGAATCCAATTGAGCACATCTGGGACATCATGTCTCGCTCTATCCACCAACGTCACGTTGCACCACAGACTGTCCAGGAGTTGGCAGATGCTTTAGTCAAGGTCTGGGAGGAGATCCCTCAGGAGACCGTCCGCCACCTCATTAGGAGCATGCACAGGCGTTGTAGGCAGGTCATACAGGCACGTGGAGGCCACACACACTACTGAGCCTAATTTTGACTTGTTTTAAGGACATTACATCAAAGTTGGAAATTTGATTTCCATTTTTTTATTTTTGTGTGATTTTGTTGTCAGCACTAGTGTTGAGCGAACTTCTGTTTTAAGTTTGGCGTCTAAAGTTCTGCTTCCGGTTAGCGGAGAATCCCGATATGGTTTCCGAATTCCGTTGTGGTCCGAGGTAGCGGAATCAATAATCGGCCATTATTGATTCCGCTACCGCGGACCACAACGGAATTCGGAATCCATATCGGGATTCTCCGCTAACCGGAAGCCGAACTTTAGACGCCGAACTTAAAACAGAAGTTCGCTCAACACTAGTCAGCACATTCAACTATGTAAAGGACAAAGTATTTCAGAAGAATATTTAATTAATTCAGATCTAGGATGTGTTATTTTTGTGTTCCCTTTATTTTTTTGAGCAGTGTATATACTATATCTCTTTCTGTAAGCATTATGGAAGGGAATTGGAGGGCATTACACACCATAGAAATATTTATCAGTGTAATTGTTGAGTCTGTGTTTGAGAGAATATTTTCTATGCAGGGGAGGAAAATAGGAGATGGGGCTAACAAGAGCTGACTGAAATGCACTCCTAGGAGATGCAGGTGCTTGGTTGTTATATGTTATCAGCCACTGCCCACCCACAAAAACGGAAGATGTAAGAGAGATGAGGATGGCTGCAGAGAGGTAGATAAGGCTAAAATTGCACTGGAGAGTTAGCTAGATATAGTGAAAATAGTACTGGATGAGTTATGCACCCATTATGTATGAGTCATTGACTTTTATGGCTCAGGACATTTCAGTCAAAAGACATGTGATATTTCATTCCACTCTGTTCATAAACAAAGAAGAAACAATTTTACCTCCTAAATTAACCCATGGGATACCAACGCCGTACATGTACGGCACTGAAAACAGGGCCACAGACCCCAGTGCCGTACAGCTACAGCTACGGCGCATTAATCGTTTGACTTCTGCAGTCAGCGCTGACCGCGGCATGTGAGGTATCCTGCTGGGTGTCCATCGGGTCCCCGCACTGCTGTGACGGGGACCCAATGAATTGGACGGCAGCCTGATGCCTTCCTTAGGCATCGTGGCTGCCATCCGTGTCAGCCTGTGAGATCCAGCCCCCTGGATCTCACAGGCAGAAGGCTGTAAGTGTATTACAGTGAGTACAGCCAATGCATTACAATACAGAAGCATTGTAATGCATTTTAAAGGGGATCAGAGCCCCAAAAGTTAAAGTCCCAGAGTGGGACAAAAAAACTTATTGAAGAAAAAATTATTCAAAATAAAGGGGTGTAGTTTCCAAAATGGGGTCACTTCTTGAGGGCTTCCACTGTAGGGGTATGTCAAGGTCTCTTCAAATACAAAATGGTGCCTAAAAATCATTCTTGCAAAATCTGCCTCCAAAACCCATATAGCGCTCCTTTCCTTTCTGTAAAAATCTGAGTAATATATATTGATTATTATTTTGATTATTGATTATTTTGCTGTTAACCCTTGCTTTGTTGCAAGAAAAAAATTATTAATATAAAAAATCTACCAAAAAAGTTAAATTTTTAAATTTCACCTCCATTTTTCTTTAATTCTTGTGGAACACCTCAAGGGTTAACAAAGTTTGCAACATCAGTTTTTAATAATTTGAGGGGTGTAGTTTCTAACATGGGGTCATTTATGGGTGGTTTCCATTATGTAAGACCCTCAAAATCACTTTATAACTGAATTGGTGATTAAAGGGAACCTGTTATCAACTTTATGCTGACCGTACTGAGGGCAGTATAAAGTAATGACAGAAATGCTGATTTCAGCGGTGTGTCATACGTCAGCTAAAAGTAAGTGGTTGCCGAGAACCAGTATCATAATCATTGTAGCCCAGGCCTTGAAAAGAGTTATTCATTATCTCCTGCACCAGTGGCGTTGCTAGGGCTGGTGTCACCCGGTGAGGTAGAAAATGGTGTCACCCCCCCCCCCTCCCCGAAGCAATAATTTTTTGGGCATATATGGGGGCTATGGTGGTGCTACTGCCATAGGGGGCATCCGTTAGCTCAGCAGACCCCCCTTATAGAACAGAATACACAGTGTAGCGGTATACTGTATATTATGTGGCACAGTGAATGCTATATGTGTATAACAAACATATTTCACATAAAAACTTACAATTACTTGGCTTGGCCCTTGGGGATCTCGGACGCCACTTCAACACTTTGGCCGGGGGCTCGGCGGAGCTGATGTTGTGTTTTATCCTAATGAAAAAGATTTCATAATAAGGATTTGGAGAAAGGGCAGAGGGATAGCAGAGCAGGGAGAGGTTGTGCTGCTACTAGGGGGCTCATACCATAGGGGAGTAATAAAGCCCACCATAATGCCCCCCTAGTAGAAATAATTCTCCTTTTAATGTGACAGTGCAAAAAATACCCCCTTGTAATCCCCCCAGTTGAGCTAATGTCCCCATAGTGCCCCCATAATGTCCCAGTATAAATTACCCCTATATAGTGCCCCCAGTAAATTCCCCAAAAGTACTCCCCCCCCCCTTCCTGCTAGTGCCCCCCATAATGTACCAGTATAAAATGCCCTATATATAGTGCCCAGTAGATGCCCTCAGTGTCCAGCCTCTGATAGGCTGCCAGCCTAGTGTCCCCCATAATGCCCCCCAATAATGTGCCATAAGTGTCCCCATAGATGGCCCCCCATCATGTGCCAGTATCAAGTGCCTCTCTCCTTCCCACCAGTATCAAGTGCCTCTCTCTTCCCCCCATGTGCCAGTATCATAGTGCCAAACCCACCCATGTGCCAGTATCAAGTGCTAACCCCCCCACGTGCCAGTATCAAGTGCCTCTCTCCCCCCCATGTCCCAGTATCATAGTGCCATCTCCCCCCCAAAAGTGCCAGTATCAAGTGTCTTTCTCCTCCCCCCCAAAAGTGCCAGTATCAAGTGCCTCTCCCCAGCTCTGCTACATCTATACACATGACAGCTGCCCCTGCACACTCAGCTCTGCTACATCTATACACATGACAGCTGCCCAAACACACCCAGCTCTGCTACATCTATACACATGACAGCTGCCCCAGCACACCCAGCTCTGCTACATCTATATATCTCTAAGTATTGCTATACAGTAGGTAGATATATAGAGATATAGCAGAGTTGAGCGTGCTGGGGCAGCTGTCATGTGTATAGATGTAGCAGAGCTGGGTGTGTTTGGGCAGCTGTCATGTGTATAGATGTAGCAGAGCTGGGTTTGCTTGGGAAGCTGTCATATATAGAGATATAGTAGAGCTGAGTGTGCTGGTGCAGCTGTCATGTGTATTAGATGTAGCAAAGCTGGGTGTGCTGGGGCAGCTATCATATATAGAGATATAGTAGAGCTGAGTGTGTTGGGGCAGCTGTCATGTGTATAGATGTACACTTAGCCAGCTATAACAGTAGAAGTCTCATATTTTTTCAGTCAGTAGCAATGCTGCTCTTATGGCTGTGTGGTTAAGTGCTTTACCTCTGATACAGAAGGTCGTGGGTTCGAATACACAAGCACTGACTCCATATATGGACATACAGGGCGGGACACAGGAAGATGCTGCATCACAGTGCTTTGCCTCTGATCGTGGGTTCTCCTGAGGACGGTATTACAAATGACTCGTAAATGCCGGCCCTGCTGGTGTCACCCCCATCAATGGTGTCACCTGGTGCGGTCCGCACTCCCCGCACCCCCCTTGCAACGCCACTGTCCTGCACTCCCCATCCATCTACTGATTATTGGCAGTCTTCTTCTAGAGAGATAGGGAGAAAACTAGGTAGAAGACATATGGGGAATGTTGATTGATAACCATTTTAAAAGGAATTACTACCGTATCTGATTTAAAAGTAGAAAAATGTAAATTTAGAAAATTGTGAACATTTTCCACATTTTTGGTAAATTGTGGATTATTTTATAATTAAAGGTGAAATATATCAACTAAAATTTACCACTGTCATGAAGTACCATGTATTACGAGAAAACAATCTCAGAATGACTTGGATAAGTAAAAGTGTTCCAAACTTATTATGCACATGTCATATTTGCAAAAAGCGGCCTGGGATTTAAGGTGAAAAGTGGCTCGGTAATAAAGCTGGTAATAAATGAAAGTAAACTAATTTTTGCATGTGTAATTATGTGCGAAATCAACTGAATTTAATGAGATTTTGGAAACAACAACCCTGCTATTTAAATTTAACTGATGCAGATCAAGAAGAGACATTAAAGTTTGATATTTAAGCCAAATTCCCATGATCTGAAACCCAATTCACTGCTGCAAAATGTAGAGTGGAATATGTAATGTTGAGAAATGAAATAATAAATACTGTTGTACATGATCTTTAAAAACTCAGATGAAGATTAAGTATGATTAAGCCAAGTACCACATCCTTCATGTTATCATACAAATACCATCTTAATGGAGTAGAATTACAAAGATAACTCCTTTTCAAACTGAAGCCACCAGATGGAATCAACTTTAAACATTCCAGCAAATAACTTATTCTGTTGGAGAAAGTTCCCGCCAACTGCAGAAAAAGTGTAGTACTGCATGGTGACATACAAAACACCGGCTGTCCATGTAATCGATTGAGGCCTAAAATCCACCAGAGGTAAAGGTGTTGCTTAATAGCAGCTTTTTGCCCTGGTACATAGTGCAAGGTCAAAAATAGGACTAAGGAATAGGAGTTGTTTGTATGAGACAACCTATTTTACCAGAATTCATAAGTCACAATTCAAAACAAACAGACAGACAATTTCTCCACTAAATGATGAAAAACTCCAGGACATGACTTGGAGCACATTGTGAAAGAAACTATCATGTTCTAGCTTAAGACACAACTTGAAGAACATAGCCAATGTTGAAAGAAACATCAGAAAGGGATATCAGATGGTAGAACAAACTGATAGAAGTCCATATGTGCAATGTACTGTATTCGAGAATGTTGTAAAACCTGAACCTATAAAATGAGTTTTCCCACAGTGGACATTTATTGCCTATCCACAGGATAGATGATTAATGTCTAATCAGTTGGGACCCCTACTTCTGAAATCTCCATGGTCACTAGAATGCATCCCCCAACCCCCCCCCCCCCATTCCTCCTTACTGCATGACTGCAATGAAGAGAAGAAGCTTGAATAGAGCTGAGAATGAGCATATATGTTGTCATTCAATGAGACTGAGATGGATAGGGACCTTTTCCATTAACTGATTATCAAGAATGAACAATGCTTGTTCCCAATCATTGCTTCATGTAAATATATGACCAATTGGCCAACAAGTTTATTGAGGATGTGAGTGTTTGTTGGTTGGTTAGTAAAACTTCCATGCACTGCCAAAAAAATCATTGCATATCAACAGAACATCCCCTTGTGTAAAAAGGGAAGTGCCAACAAATAAAAATGACATACCAGTAAAACATAAAAGATGTGCCTATCTATAGACCTCTAGGGGCAGGTCATTTTTCTTTTTGGATTTTGTCAGGCAGTTTCACCATTTCACCTCTGGATTATTATTTTTTTTTACTGCATTGAATACTGTGAGACCTTATAGTAGTACTTCACTGATGGACATAAGAAGCCAAAAACAGTGTTCACAAGATTCAAAAAGCTATACAGTTGGCATACAGCTGTTGCGTTATTTAAAAAAAAACATACCTGAAAATGTGCAAAACAAATCATTTGCACTGGGGGACAGGAGAAAGTTGTTAAAGTAATTTTAAAGGAAAATCAAGTATATTTATCGTAACTCTCATTTTTAGCACTGGTGTAGAACTACAGTAAGTCATTATATTTTCTTAGCTTCTAATTTAGGCTACTGTAGCTGGCTTTCATAAAGTGCAGACTATGCATACTTAGGAGTGTTGAGTGGCTGATAATGTCTACAATCTGGACGACGCATGAAGTTTCCTTTAGATGCCGGCTGGCATCTCAGTCTGCAATGACCCTATACAGCTCAATGCCTATTAACAACAAACATTCAACAAAAAGTATAGGATGATAATACAAAGACCTGTGTTCTAAACCCATATCGGTTAACAAAGAACATTTGTCTAGTTCCTGCAGTTATATAAACAGAGGCATTTGGTACAAGAAGCATAAAACTTCAAAGTTAGATTTGAGACAATAGAGTCCATCTGCAACACTATCAGATTAAGCAAGGCTACCTTGGCATATCAGATTCCATTCTAGCATGGTTGAATGTATGTTAATGCTTATATCTGACAGAAGTTTACTGGTTTAACTCTTCATGTTCTAGATCTGAGTATGACATCACTAAAATATATATTTTTTTGTATTTATTTAATAAATATTATTTAAAACATAAAACGTGTTGAAAGCAGCATAAAAAAACCTATATCCATAAAACTAACATACAGAAAAATAGTTTAAATTAAAAATCTCTATTTTTTAGATTGTATACCACTTTCAAATTTTTCTGTAAAAAGTGAAGGTGAAGGAAGAAAGTGAATTAATGATGATGTATAGACTGACAGGACAGGTCTTAGGAAAGAAACATATTTTTCATTCTACAACAATAAATTACAATCAACAAAAACAACCACAATAATAGCCTATATTGAAAAATGGTGAATAAATAATAATGTTTACATTTTAAGTGAAAGTACAATAGAGTAGTGTTGAGCGAACAGTTCGAGCATAGTTCGGGTCCGTACCGAATTTTGGGGTGTTCGTGACACGGACCCGAACCCAAACTTTTTCGTAAAAGTTCGGGTTCGGGTTCGTCGTTCGGCATGTATTTTGGCGCATTTTGAAAGGCTGCAAAGCAGCCAATCAACATGCATCATACTACTTGCCCTAAGATGCCATCGCAGCCATGCCTACTATTGGCAAGGATGTGATTGGCCAAGTGCAGCATGTGACTCAGCCTCTTATAAGCTTGTGCGCACGTCGGGACGTGCTCACTCCCGATGTGAATAGAACAGGGATAGACGCAGCTGATGCTAGGGCGAGAATAGGCAGGGATAATTGAATAACTGGAAGCAAATTTCTCTCCTCCACCTGTGATTCATCTGAACAACTGCAGCTGAGCTGCTTTTTTGATAGGGATTGGCTATTTTTAGAGTGGCCAGAGTGATTTTTCCATCCACATGTACCTGGGCTGACCGCCGGCCGCCATTTTGCGACTTGTAGTGCTGCAGCAGAAGCTGCCACAGTGTGCATTCCAAAGCTCCAAACAAGTCAGACATCTACACCTGGGATTCAGACCAATAGCGATTTAGCAGCACAGTCCAAGGCTATTTTTTTTAAAGGTTGTGCAGACCATTTTGTGGCACATGTTACTGGGCTGATAGGCGGCGGCCATCTTGGGACTAGTGCTGCAGCACAATCTCTCCCAACGTCCATTAATCACTTGTAATAGTGGTGTGTGCCATAGAAATCCTACATCAGGGACTTGGGTGTGCTTGTGTCACCCCTACTAATACCAGTCCACCTGTAATCCATACAGTGAAAAGCCATAAAGTATTCCAGTGAGGGAATTTTTTTTTTATTTAAAAAAGGCCAAGTTAGTTTATCTGGCGTTCAATATACTAGATACAGTTAGGCCTGCGTTTCATACATCTGGAATTAGCAAACTAATGTGCTGGGGTTGGGAAAACATATATGTACCCATACTAGAATCTGTCAAAGAAAGCGGTACTCACATATAACAGTCATTCCATCTGTAATCCATACAGTCAAAAGACTGAAAGTATTCCAGTGAGGGAATTTTTTTTATTTAAAAAAGGCCAAGTTAGTTTATCTGGCGTTCAATATACTAGATACAGTTAGGCCTGCGTTTCATACATCTGGAATTAGCAAACTAATGTGCTGGGGTTGGGAAAACATATATGTACCCATACTAGAATCTGTCAAAGAAAGCGGTACTCACATATAACAGTCATTCCATCTGTAATCCATACAGTCAAAAGACTGAAAGTATTCCAGTGAGGGAATTTTTTTTTTATTTAAAAAAGGCCAAGTTAGTTTATCTGGCGTTCAATATACTAGATACAGTTAGGCCTGCGTTTCATACATCTGGAATTAGCAAACTAATGTGCTGGGGTTGGGAAAACATATATGTACCCATACTAGAATCTGTCAAAGAAAGCGGTACTCACATATAACAGTCATTCCATCTGTAATCCATACAGTCAAAAGACTGAAAGTATTCCAGTGAGGGAATTTTTTTTATTTAAAAAAGGCCAAGTTAGTTTATCTGGCGTTCAATATACTAGATACAGTTAGGCCTGCGTTTCATACATCTGGAATTAGCAAACTAATGTGCTGGGGTTGGGAAAACATATATGTACCCATACTAGAATCTGTCAAAGAAAGCGGTACTCACATATAACAGTCATTCCATCTGTAATCCATACAGTCAAAAGACTGAAAGTATTCCAGTGAGGGAATTTTTTATTTATTTAAAAAAGGCCAAGTTAGTTTATCTGGCGTTCAATATACTAGATACAGTTAGGCCTGCGTTTCATACATCTGGAATTAGCAAACTAATGTGCTGGGGGTGGGAAAACATATATGTACCCATACTAGAATCTGTCAAAGAAAGCGGTACTCACATATAACAGTCATTCCATCTGTAATCCATACAGTCAAAAGACTGAAAGTATTCCAGTGAGGGAATTTTTTTTATTTAAAAAAGGCCAAGTTAGTTTATCTGGCGTTCAATATACTAGATACAGTTAGGCCTGCGTTTCATACATCTGGAATTAGCAAACTAATGTGCTGGGGTTGGGAAAACATATATGTACCCATACTAGAATCTGTCAAAGAAAGCGGTACTCACATATAACAGTCATTCCATCTGTAATCCATACAGTCAAAAGACTGAAAGTATTCCAGTGAGGGAATTTTTTTTATTTAAAAAAGGCCAAGTTAGTTTATCTGGCGTTCAATATACTAGATACAGTTAGGCCTGCGTTTCATACATCTGGAATTAGCAAACTAATTTGCTGGGGTTGGGAAAACATATATGTACCCATACTAGAATCTGTCAAAGAAAGCGGTACTCACATATAACAGTCATTCCATCTGTAATCCATACAGTCAAAAGACTGAAAGTATTCCAGTGAGGGAATTTTTTTTATTTAAAAAAGGCCAAGTTAGTTTATCTGGCGTTCAATATACTAGATACAGTTAGGCCTGCGTTTCATACATCTGGAATTAGCAAACTAATGTGCTGGGGTTGGGAAAACATATATGTACCCATACTAGAATCTGTCAAAGAAAGCGGTACTCACATATAACAGTCATTCCATCTGTAATCCATACAGTCAAAAGACTGAAAGTATTCCAGTGAGGGAATTTTTTTTATTTAAAAAAGGCCAAGTTAGTTTATCTGGCGTTCAATATACTAGATACAGTTAGGCCTGCGTTTCATACATCTGGAATTAGCAAACTAATTTGCTGGGGTTGGGAAAACATATATGTACCCATACTAGAATCTGTCAAAGAAAGCGGTACTCACATATAACAGTCATTCCATCTGTAATCCATACAGTCAAAAGACTGAAAGTATTCCAGTGAGGGAATTTTTTTTATTTAAAAAAGGCCAAGTTAGTTTATCTGGCGTTCAATATACTAGATACAGTTAGGCCTGCGTTTCATACATCTGGAATTAGCAAACTAATTTGCTGGGGTTGGGAAAACATATATGTACCCATACTAGAATCTGTCAAAGAAAGCGGTACTCACATATAACAGTCATTCCATCTGTAATCCATACAGTCAAAAGACTGAAAGTATTCCAGTGAGGGAATTTTTTTTATTTAAAAAAGGCCAAGTTAGTTTATCTGGCGTTCAATATACTAGATACAGTTAGGCCTGCGTTTCATACATCTGGAATTAGCAAACTAATGTGCTGGGGTTGGGAAAACATATATGTACCCATACTAGAATCTGTCAAAGAAAGCGGTACTCACATATAACAGTCATTCCATCTGTAATCCATACAGTCAAAAGACTGAAAGTATTCCAGTGAGGGGATTTTGCTTATAAAAAATAATATATTTCATTGTGGTGCGAGTTGAATCGCAACAATGAAGAAAAATACTATTAAGGGACGAGGACGCGGTCGTGGTGGTGTCCGTGGAGCCTCTGTTGCTGGTAGAGGACGTGGCCGTTCGGCCCCAGGCGCACACAGTAGGGAACGAACTCCCTCAACTAGCCGGCAGAATGTACCGCAATATCTCGTGGGGCACAATGCCGCTCTTAGGATGGTAAGGCCTGAGCAGGTACAGGCATTAATCGATTGGGTGACCACATGGTCTTCCACCCAGTCTTCTGCGGAAAGCGCACAGGTGGCACCTGAAAACCAAGCCCATCAGTCTGTCACATCACCCCCAAGCATATCAGGGAAACGGTCTGAGCCACAAGTTATGCAGCAGTCTCTTCTTCTGTTTGAAGACTCTGCTTCCAGGGTTTCCCAGGGGCGTCCACCTAGCCCTTCCCCAGTGGAGGAAGACATACCATGCACTGACGCACAACCACTTATGTCTCCAGATGAAGAGGACATGGGAATACCACCACAGCAGAGTCACCGACTCTCTGATGATGACGAAACACAGGTGCCCACTGCCGCGTCTTTTTGCAGTGTGCAGACTGACCAGGAGGAGGTCAGGGAGGGAGACTGGGTGGAAGACGATGCAGAGGACGATGAGGTCTTAGACCCCACATGGACTGAAGGTCGTGGCGATGACTTTCACAGTTCAGAGGAAGAGGTAGTGGTGAGACCGAGACAACAGCGAAGCCAAAGAGGGAGCAGGGGGCCAAAGCAGACGAGCCGCCGCCCCCAGAGTTCGCCTGCTACTGGACATCGCCAACAGGGACCCAGCCCCACAAAGGCAGCTTCAAAGAGTTCCCTGGCATGGCACTTCTTTAAACAATGTCCTACCGACAAGACCCGAGTGACTTGCACGCTCTGCCATCAGAGCCTGAGGCGAGGCATTAACGTTCTGAACCTCAGCACAACCTGCATGACCAGGCATCTACATGCAAAGCATGAACTGCAGTGGGGTACACACCTTAAAAACCAGGCACTCGCTGAGGCTCCCCCTGCTCCCTCTACCGCTGCTGCCTCGGCTTCCGCCTCGAGAGGAATGTTGCCACCTGCCGAGCAGCAAACAGAGGATGTGCCACCGACACCACCACCACCGCCACCGTCAACTAGCGTCTCCACTATATCACACAGCAGCGTTCAGCTCTCAATATCTCAAACCTTAGAGAGGAAGCGCAAATTCCCCCCGAGTCACCCTCGAGCCCTTGGCCTGAACGCCAGCATTTCTAAACTGCTGGCCTTTGAAATGCTGTCATTCCGGCTGGTGGACACAGACAGCTTCAAAAAGCTGATGGCCATGGCTGTCCCGCAGTATGTGGTTCCCAGCCGCCACTACTTCTCCAAGACAGCCGTGCCTTCCCTGCACATGCAAGTGTCCGATAAAATCAAGTGTGCACTGCGCAACGCCATTTGTGGCAAGGTCCACCTAACCACAGATACGTGGACCAGTAAGCACGGCCAGGGACGCTATATCTCACTAACTGCACACTGGATGAATGTAGTGGCGGCTGGGCCCCCGGCGGACAGTTCCTTGGCGCACGTCCTTCTGCCGCCCCTTAGGATCGCAGGGCATCATTCTCTGCCTCCTGTAGCCTCCTCCTCCTACTCGGCTTCCTCCTCCACTGCTTCCACCAGCTCATCCGGTCAGCCACACACCTTCACCACCAACTTCAGCACAGCCCGGGGTAAACGTCAGCAGGCCATTCTGAAACTCATATGTTTGGGGGACAGGCCCCACACCGCACAGGAGTTGTGGCGGGGTATTGAACAACAGACCGACGAGTGGTTTCTGCCGGTGGGCCTCAAGCCAGGCCTGGTGGTATGCGATAATGGGCGAAATCTCGTGGCAGCTCTGGGACTAGCCGGTTTGACGCACATCCCTTGCCTGGCGCATGTGCTGAACTTGGTGGTGCAGAGGTTCATTCACCACTACCCCAACATGTCAGAGCTGCTGCATAAAGTGCGGGCCGTCTGTGCGCGCTTCCGCCGTTCACATCCTGCCGCTGCTCGCCTGTCTGCGCTACAGCGGAACTTCGGCCTTCCCGCTCACCGCCTCATATGCGACGTGCCCACCCGGTAGAACTCCACCTTGCACATGCTGGAGAGACTGTGCGAGCAGCAGCAGGCCATAGTGGAGTTTCAGCTGCAGCACGCTCGCGTCAGTCGTACTGCCGAACAGCACCACTTCACCACCAATGATTGGGCCTCCATGCGAGACCTGTGTGCCCTGCTGCGCTGTTTCGAGTACTCCACCAACATGGCCAGTGGCGATGACACTGTTATCAGCGTTACAATACCACTTCTATGTCTCCTTGAGAAAACACTTAGGGCAATGATGTTAGAGGAGGTGGCCCAGGTGGAGGAGGATGAGGGCTCGTTTCTAACACTTTCGGGCCAGTCTGTTCGAAGTGGCTCAGAGGGAGGTTTGTTTAAGCAGCAGAGGACAGGTTCACAAGTCGCCAGCCAAGGCACTGTACTGGAGGACGAGGAGGATGAGGAGGTGGAGGGGGACGAGGATGACGCAAGTTCACAGCGGGGTGGCAGCCCAGGCCCATCACTGGTGCGTGGCTGGGGGGATACGGTGGACGATGACGATACGCCTCCCACAGAGGACAGCTTGTCCTTACCCATGGGTAGCCTGGCCCACATGAGCGAATATATGCTCCAATGCCTGCGCAACGACAGCAGAGTTGCCCACGTTTTAACGTGTGCAGACTACTGGGTGGCCACCCTGCTGGATCCCCGGTATAAAGACAATGTGCCCACTTTAATTCCTGAACTGGAGCGCGACCGTAAGATGCGCGAGTACAAGCGCACGCTGATAGAGGCGCTCTTGAGAGCATTCCCACATGTCACAGGGGAACAGGTGGAAGGTGAAGGCAGAGGAGTGGCAAGAGGTCGCCAACGCAGCTGTGTCACGGCCAGCTCATCTGAGGGCAGGGTTAGCATGGCAGAAATGTGGAAAAGTTTTGTCTCCACGCCACAGCTATCTGCACCGACACCTGATACGGAACGTGTTAGCAGGAGGCAGCATTTCACTAACATGGTTGAACAGTATGTCTGCACACCCCTCCACATCCTGATGGATGGTTCGGCCCCATTCAACTACTGGGTTTCGAAATTGTCCACGTGGCCAGAGTTAGCATGTTATGCCTTGGAGGTGCTTTCCTGCCCGGCGGCCAGCGTTTTATCTGAACGCGTATTCAGCACGGCAGGGGGCGTCATTACTGACAAGCGCAGCCGCCTGTCCACAGCCAACGTGGACAAGCTGACCTTCATAAAGATGAACCAGGCATGGATCCCACAGGACCTGTCCCTCCCTTGTGCAGAGTAGTCCTTATTAACTGCCTAAAACATGTCTTGTTGTGCTACGGGCCACTTCTTTATTTGATACAAATTTTATGAAACCCACAGTTGAATGAAACTCTTCTCTGTCTGGGCGCCGGGGCCTAACCAGATGAAAGTGGCCGGTTAAACTAACGGGTGACATGAAGCCATAACCTCTGCCATGCTACCTCTGTCTTCTGTCTGGGTGCTGAGGCCTAAGTCAAATAAAGCGGTCTTCTGCTGTGCTGGGGGATATGAAGCTAATCTCTGACCTCTCTCCTCTGTCTGGGTCCAAAGGCCTAAATCACTGAAAGAGGCCTTCTCCTGTGGTGTGTGATATGATGCCAGAATATGTGCTGTGGGGCCTCTCTCCTCTTCCTGGGTGCAGGGGTCAAATAAACTAAATTGTGGCCTACTCCTGTGGTGGCTGATATGATGCCAGAATATGTGCTGTGGTGCCTCTCTCCTCTTCCTGGGTGCAGGGGTCAAAGTAACTAAATGGTGGCTTCTCCTGTGGTGGCTGATATGATGCCAGAATATGTGCTGTGGGGCCTCTCTCCTCTTCCTGGGTGCAGGGGTCAAAGTAACTCAATGGTGGCTTCTCCTGTGGTGGCTGATATGATGCCAGAATATGTGCTGTGGTGCCTCTCTCCTCTGTCTGGGTCCAAAGGCCTAAATCACTGAAAGAGGCCTTCTCCTGTGGTGTGTGATATGATGCCTGAATATGTGCTGTGGGGCCTCTCTCCTCTTCCTGGGTGCAGGGGTCAAAGTAACTCAATCGTGGCTTCTCCTGTGGTGGCTGATATGATGCCAGAATATGTGCTGTGGTGCCTCTCTCCTCTTCCTGGGTGCGGGGGTCAAAGTAACTCAATGGTGGCTTCTCCTGTGGTGGCTGATATGATGCCAGAATATGTGCTGTGGTGCCTCTCTCCTCTTCCTGGGTGCAGGGGTCAAAGTAACTAAATGGTGGCTTCTCCTGTGGTGGCTGATATGATGCCAGAATATGTGCTGTGGGGCCTCTCTCCTCTTCCTGGGTGCAGGGGTCAAAGTAACTCAATGGTGGCTTCTCCTGTGGTGGCTGATATGATGCCAGAATATGTGCTGTGGTGCCTCTCTCCTCTGTCTGGGTCCAAAGGCCTAAATCACTGAAAGAGGCCTTCTCCTGTGGTGTGTGATATGATGCCTGAATATGTGCTGTGGTGCCTCTCTCCTCTTCCTGGGCGCGGGGGTCAAAGTAACTCAATGGTGGCTTCTCCTGTGAGGGCTGATATGATGCCAGAATATGTGCTGTGGTGCCTCTCTCCTCTTCCTGGGTGCGGGGGTCAAAGTAACTCAATGGTGGCTTCTCCTGTGGTGGCTGATATGATGCCAGAATATGTGCTGTGGTGCCTCTCTCCTCTTCCTGGGTGCGGGGGTCAAAGTAACTCAATGGTGGCTTCTCCTGTGGTGGCTGATATGATGCCAGAATATGTGCTGTGGTGCCTCTCTCCTCTTCCTGGGTGCAGGGGTCAAAGTAACTAAATGGTGGCTTCTCCTGTGGTGGTTGATATGATGCCTGATTCTCTGCTGTGAAACCTCTCTCCTCCATCTGGGTGTAGGGGTCAAAGTCTTTCAAAGTCGCCTTCTCCTGTGCTGATTGATATAAAGCTGATGGTTGTGCCATCTGACATGGTTGCCAGGGTCTGATTCAACGGGGGCCTACTCCTGTGGTGGGTGATCTAAATGCCTGATTCTCTGCTGTGAAACCTCTCTCCTCCGTCTGGGTGTAGGGGTCAAAGTCTTTCAAAGTCGCCTTCTCCTGTGCTGATTGATATGAAGCTGATGGTTGTGCCATCTGACATGGTTGCCGGGGTCCCATTAAATTGGGGCCTACTCCTGTGGTGGGTGATCTAAATGCCTGATTCTCTGCTTTGAAACCTCTCTCCTCCGTCCGGGTGTAGGGGTCATAGTCTGTCAAAGTCGCCTTCTCCTGTGCTGATTGATATAAAGCTTATGCTTGTGCCATCTGACATGGTTGCCGGGGTCTGATTCAATGGTGGCCTACTCCTGTGGTGGGTGATCTAAATGCCTGATTCTCTGCTGTGTAACCTCTCTCCTCCGTCTGGGTGTAGGGGTCAAAGTAACTAAATGGTGGCCTACTCCTGTGGTGGGTGATATGATGCCTGGTTCTCTGCTGTGGGACCTCTCTCCTTTGTCTGGGTGCTGTGGTCAAAATAATAGTAAGTGACCTTCTCCATTGGTGGGTGACTTGAAGCCTGATTCTGTGCTATGGGACCTCACTCCAATTAATATTGTTTAATTTTTATTTATTTTATGTTAACTCATCATTTCCCTATCTACATTTGTTTGCAGGGGATTTAACTACATTTTGCTGCCTTTTGCAGCCCTCTAGCCCTTTCCGGGTGTGTTTTACAGCCTTTTTAGTGCCCAAAAGTTCGGGTCCCCATTGACTTCTATGGGGTTCGGGTTCGGGATGAAGTTCGGTTCGAGTTCGGATCCCGAACCCGAACATTTTTCGAAAGTTCGGCCGAACTCGTCGAACCCGAACATCCAGGTGTTCGCTCAACTCTACAATAGAGTTATTTATGTATGTATTAAAGATAAGCACATTTCTTGAATCTTGTTTCGTGTCAGATTCGTCAAACTATTTAAAAAATTTGGTTTTAGACTCTAAATCGAGTCTATACGAATTAAATATGCTCCAATTGGCCTGAAAATTGGTATATGCCACTCTGAGGTCTCCAAGGATTAAGATTTTTTTTTGGTAGGCAGACAGTGGCAGTGGCATGATGGCAGCCATATTGTATAAAACATAAATGTAGGTAGGCAGACAGCTGCAGTGGTATGATGGTGGCAACAGCAGTCAGAGATTAGACCATCAGCAGCCATATAGTCTGCAACATGATGGTAGGAAGGCAGACAGTGGAACTGGCATGATGGGACACTATAAACAATGGTAGATCTATTCATTGGCATCAGCTGGATGTGTGTGGAAATCCTCACTGTTCCATGTCTTATACATTTTGTCAAAAGTGAAGTTTTGTACAAGGGCAGAGGATAACTTTGTTCATTTGGGTGTAATGACAGCAACCGTCTGCTAAAAACCCTCTCAGAGATAACACTGAAAGCTGAATAAGACAGTCCAGAGTGTTCAGTGTATCCTGGTAATAAAGCAATTTGACATTCGGCAACAGGAAAACCTTCCCCCATTTCGCTTTGGAAGCAAGGGATAGAAGCATGGCCATCCAATAATTATCAAAATTGCTTCAGGGTAAGTATACACCTTGCCATTCTTCCTAGCGTGCCCAAGGATCCAGTTCCTTCTGGCTCACTGAGATGACTGGTCATCATGGCCTTGTTGTCATCATCCTTAGCCTCGTCCTCCTACACAAGTGACTCCTGCTGCTCCTCTTCTAGTGGTAGATCTTCATCCTCCACCTCCACTTTCTCCTCTATGGGACTTTATTTGTTTGGGCCTGAACAGCTACAGAGCAGCCAGCAAGATGGTTAAGCTGTTCTTCTTCAACCAACCTTGTTGAATCAGCTGAGATTCTGCTTTAAGATAAATATCAGGTGGATGACATTGTTGATACCACAGTTGTCCCTACTGACAAATCTGGTCTAAGGACTGTATGCAACAGGCGTCTCTGATAAGCTGCCACATGACAAATGCAAAGCAGGAATGGATTTTTGGATAAATAATGGTAGAAAGGCAATCTTCCAGCAAGGCTGAGTGAATGCCATCAGCTACCTAAAAGCAGCAGAATATACTAAGTTTTATAGCAGCGACTACACTGCCAGCAACTTGGCTAGGTGGGAGTGAAGCTTTTGCATTAATGGATTGCTGGGCACTAGATTTGTTTCCTGGCCACACATTCTGTTATTGAAGGCTGACAATGGAGTAGGAGTAGTCTGAGCGGGAGAAGCAGTAACTGATGATGACAATTAAAAGGACACTGTACTGCATGTGGGTGCTCTCTGTCTGCTGCAAAGGAGACCAGGAAGAAGAACACTCTTGCACTAGCTGGTGCCAGGGGCCACTTCCATTTTCCACTGGATCAAATGAGACTGGGAGGAAGATACTCTTGTTGCACTAGCTGGCAACCAATTATTTTTTCTCACTGGATTGGGTGATGCCGTTTCATGTGCTGAAATAGAGCTATGGTGAATACATTTGCTTTTGAATCCCTTGGCTTAATTTTATCCTCTAGATCTTGAACACTGAAATGCTTTTGTCTTCTGGTGCTGTAGAGAAAAACTGCTAGATGGGAAATACTTTCACACTCTGTGACATCACCAGTTGCCAAGCTGACTTTAATAGAAGCAGATCTTGCCCTCTTGGTTTTTATGGAGGTACTGACTATACATTTTGTTTGCTTTTATTGCCATTGCAGCCACCACCGTCCTCTTCTGATGTTACTTCCTCCTCAACATTCCAATCGGCTCCCAGGTCTATTCCGTCACCTTTATCACCCATCATGCCACTTTTATCACACAGTGGTATTTTATTATTAGCTCCCTGATCATCCACCCAATTTGTTGGCTCCCTGTCCCCTCCTCTGTATATGCCCCATGTGCCACTGTCGCTACCACTGCCCCTACCATTACCACCATGGTTAAAGGTGCCATTACTACCACCAACAACAATACAACTATGCATGTGGTCTCCTGCCTCCTCCTGAAGCATTTCTTCATGGCAGTCTGAATGCTGATTGGTCTCACACAAGTAATCAACAGGGAGACTATCTTGAGTACCTTCCATAGCACATGTTTTTTTTTTTACTTTTCTTAGTAAAAAAGAAGGTGCCTTACTAGGAGGCGAATTGACGATACAACTGAAAGGCTTCTCTGGGGTTGCAAGAAGGACAAGCAGTAGGAATTATGTAACCCCTGACACCAAGACATAAGTGTCAGACTCAGAGGCCTTCATATCTTCCTATCAGTTGATGAGGCATGGTCCTTTTGTTTTCCACTCTTCTATTTTCCAGACATTTTGAGGCCCATCAATAAAAAGTCATGGGTTTCCGATAAATGAAAAGTCATGATTTTAGTACAAAGATTATTTTAAAAAAAAATGCTGTATTTCTTTTTACTGTAACTACCCATTATCTTTCAGTAATATGCAGCATGTTTAATAACACAGGTGTAAAAATGGCAGTATAGCAGTATTGCTTTGCTGTAACTACCTATTATCTTGTAGTAATATGCAACACATTCAGTAGCACAGGTATACACTGCTATGCATAATCACAAAGTATAAATTTAAACTAGTTTTTAGAAGAGAAAAAAATATGCAATTGTTCAGCGTCTTTGGTGTTATTGCTGTATTGCTTATGATGTAACTACCCATTATCTTAAAGTAATATGCAACTTGTTTAATAACATGGGTATAAAAAAGTATTACTGTAGTATTGCTTTTGTTGTAACTACCCATTATCTTGCAGTAATATCCAGCACATTCAGTAGCACTCCCTTTCTCCCTGTAGCGCTGCCGGCATCCCATTCGTGAGGAGGAGCGATGACACGGCTGGCGTCCTCATCTCCATGGTAACAAGGGGCGGAGAGGACCAGGACGCACACGCCTCTTTAGCGTGGCCGGCGTCCTTCGTCCCCTAGACAATGAGCAGGGGGGGAACTGTGGCAGAGTCTCAATTAAAGTCTCTTAGCCAGGGAGACAGACCTGTGGAGGAATACTGCACCAAATTCCGGAAATAGTGAGTTTCCTCTGGCTGGAATGATCCAGCGCTTAAAGGGGTTATCCGAGTTTTTTTTTTTGTTCTTTCTATGTTCCTAACTAAGCAAATGTAACAACTTTCCAATTAACTCACTTTATCTCCGGTGGCTGGTTTCTCAGATTTCACTGAGGGTCAGCTTCTCTCCCTGCTCTGATAAAGGTCGTTTACAAGCCTGTAAACGAGACATCACTGTGCTGGCCACGCCCCCCTTCACTGCTATCTGCTCTCTCTCTCTCCTAAGATTCTTAACCCTTTCAGCTGCAAATACTGGCCAGCTGCAGCAGGCAGTGAGGAGACAATTCTGGGCACAGGATCTGACAGACTAGAGAGAGCATTGCACAAGAAGGTAAGGGGAAGATCCTGTGTGTATTAGCAGTGTCATTATACAGGTGGGACTTGTAGTTCTACACATATAAGTTGCTGTTGATTCTCCCAGCACTCAGGGCAGCTCTTGTATCCACTCCCTTAGCAGTGTCATTCTACAGCTTGGACTTGTAGTCCTACACATACAACATGCTGCAGAGTCTCCCAGCACTCAGGGCAGCTCTTGTATTCACTCCCTTAGCAGAGCAGGGGGAGGGACAGACATGTCACTCAGGGCAGCTCTTGTATTCACTCCCTTAGCAGAGCAGGGGGAGGGACAGACATGTCACTCAGGGCAGCTCTTGTATTCACTCCCTTAGCAGTGTCATTATACAGCTGGGACTTGTAGTCCTACACATACAACATACTGCTGATTCTCCCAGCACTCAGGGCAGCTCTTGTATTCACTCCCTTAGCAGAGCAGGGGGAGAGGAAGAGATTGTTTTTATTGCATGTAAACAAAGGGCCAGAAAAGAATCAGGGAAATGAGGAAATATATATCTTTTTTTGAATAAAACTTGCTTAGCTCAGTTATATATCAGATTTTCAGTGCTATATATATTTTCTTTTCATAACTCGGACAACCCCTTTAAGTATCAGTTCAGGGTAGGGGTCTCTGAAGATTTAAAGGATATGTTGGTCAGTTACACCTCCCCCGACACCTTAGAGCAGTTGATGACTTTAGCTGTTAGACTGGACTGACAAATCAGGGAAAGACAAAAAGAACAACTGACGTTGCCACAGGTGGTAGCTAAACCTGACTCCTCACCTTTGAGAGTCAAAGTGGAGGATCGTCTAGAAGAACCCATGCAGCTTGGAATGACCATGAGGGATCAAAGACATCAGGGGGTGTCTGATTTTATTGCGGAGAATCGGATCACTGATTACGGCAATGTCCTAAAATTCCTCCCTCCAGGAGATCTCTGCGTTCTGACGCCCAGAAGGATAAGGTACTCCCCAAGGTGGTTAAGGAAAAATTATTGCTACCTGTGGTTATTTGTTTTGGCACCTGGAAGGCATTTATTGATTCTGGGTCCGACTCAAATTTTATTGACCACAATTGGGGTGCCCATTTTGTCTCTGGCTAACCCATTCATATTATTGCTATTGACTTTACCCATTTGGTGGGCAGAACAGTAGAATATTGTACCCCTGAAGTGATCTTGACTGTGGAAGCCCTTCATACGGAGTGTTGTTCTTTTTTGATTTTAAAGGATTTACCCGTGGAGATAGTTTTTGTCATTCTTTGTCTCCAGGTTTATAACCCAGTCATCAATTGGTCCACGGGTGAATTAGAGAAATGGGGGTTAGAATGTGATTCATGCTGTCTACCAATGATTCCGGCTGGTGTCACTATGGAGTCAAAAACTCTTCCGGTGTATATAAATGACTTTGCTGATGTTTTTTCCATGTCCGATGCTGATTTCCTTCCCCCTCATAGACCATATGATTGTGCCATCAATCTTGTTCTGTGATCTAAGTAACCTAGAGGTCATATTTATAGGAACCATGAGGGATAATCTATGAGGGATTACTTGAAGGAGAGCTTACAAAAAGGACATATTAGACCCTCGGTATCTCCTATGGGGTGGGGGTTTTCTTCTCTGGGAAAAAGGATGGTGGACTGAGACCATGTATTGATTATAGAGAATTAAATAAGATTCAATTTTCGCAGATGCCACTAAACTGTGTAAAGTAACTAACACTGAAGAGGACAATATACTGCTACAGATGGATCTGGATAGATTAGAAGCTTGGGCAGAGAAGTGGCAGATGAGGTTTAACACTGACAAATGTAAGGTTATGCACATGGGAAGGAATAATGCAAATCACTCGTACATATTAAATGGTAAAACACTCGGTAACACTGACATGGAAAAGGACCTAGGAATTTTAATAAATAGCAAACTAAGCAGAAAAAAACAGTGTCAGGCAGCTGCTGGCAAGGCCAATAAGATAATGGGTTGCATCAAAAGGGGCATAGATGCTCGTGATGACAACATAGTCCTACCACTTTACAAATCGCTAGTCAGACCACACATGGAGTACTTTGTACAGTTCTGGGCTCCTGTGAACAAGAAAGACATAGCAGAGCTCGAGAGGGTTCAGAGGAGGGCAACTAAAGTAATAACTGGAATGGGGCAACTACAGTACCCTGAAAGATTATCAACATTAGGGTTATTCACTTTTGAAAAAAGCCAACTGAGGGGAAATCTAATTACTATGTATAAATATATCAGGGGACAGTACAGACATCTCTTCCATCCTCTATTTATCCCCAGGACTGTGACTGTGACGAGGGGACACCCTCTGCGTCTGCAGGAAAGAAGGTTTGTGCACAAACATAGAAAAGTATTCTTTACGGTAAGACCAGTGAGACTATGGAACTTTCTGCCTGAGGAGGTAGTGATGGTGAGTACAATAAAATAATTCAAGAGGGGCTTGAATAATGTTACAGGCTATAGCTACTAGAATGGGGTCGTTGATCCAGGGAGTTATTCTGATTGCCTGATTGGAGTCGGGAAGGAATTTTTTCCCCCTTAAGTGGGGAAAATTGGCTTCTATCTCACAGAGTTTTGTTTGCCTTCTTCTGGATCAACTTGCAGGATAACAGGCCGAACTGGATGGACAAATGTCATTTTTTAGCCTTATATTCCATGTTACGATGTAGGTTACCGTTTAGCCAAGTTCTTGGAGCTCACTGGTTCACTAAAGATCTCATGGGGGCATATAATCTTATTTGAATTAAGGAGGGAGATGAGTGGAAAACGGCCTTTAATACCCCTGAGGGTCATTATGAATATTTGGGGATGCCGTTTGGGCTAAGTAATGCTGCGGCGGTTTTCACAAATTTTGTCAATGACATTTTTAGACAATTTATTGGAAAATTTGTGATTGTGTATTTAGATGATATTCAGATTTTTTCACCGGACTGGAGGTTCTTCGGGAGAACCAATTCGCAAAAAGAAGAAGTGTATATTTGGAGTGCAGGAGATTTCATTTCTGGGATATATTCTCACACCCCAATCCTTTAAGATGGATCCGGGGAAGGTGCAGGCTATTTTGGAATGGGCGAGACCCTCCTCTCTTAAAGCGTTACAATCCTTTCTGGGTTTTTCAAATTATTACCGGAAGGTTATTAAAAAAATTTCAATTATTGCACAGTCTCTCACTGATCTAATCAAGAAGGGGGCGGTTCTAGTGAATTGGATGCCTGAGGCCTTCGTTAACGCCCCAGTATTGGTTCAACCAGACCAAGAGAGGCCTTTTGTGGTTGAGGTTGATGCCTCTGATGATGGGGTAGGGGCAGTACTCTTCCAGGGGTCATCAACTCTCACTAACTTGAGGCCTTGCACTTTCTTTTCTCAAAAGTTCTCTTCTACTGAGAGAAATTATGATATTGGTAATCAAGGGTTACTTGCGATTAAATGGGCCTTTGAGGAATGGCGTCATTTTTTGGAGGGGGCTCAACATTGTGTTATGGTACTTACTGATCATAAAAATTTTATGTTTTTGGAATCTTCTAAACTTTTGAATCCCAGACAGGCTAGGTGGGCATCGGTCTTTACACGCTTTAACTTTTGTATTACTTTCAGGCCAGGAAGTAAAAATGTCAAAGCTGATGCCCTATCCCAGAGTTTTTGTGCCTATCAGTCTCCTGATACTCTACCAGAACCTATTTTGCCGGTAGGTACCATTGTGGCTGCAGTCTCTTCCGATTTGATAACCAAAATTACTGCAGGACAACACTTGGCTCCGGTACAATCCCCTAAAAATAAGTTGTTTGCCCCTGGGCATTTGCGTCTCCGACTCATTATAGTATATTTGTTCACTGTTGATCCGCTGCATGAAATATAACGCATTGCGGTTTGTTTATATTTATATTTCACTACTGCGTTTCCCAATTCTTGTACTGCTGGAAGAAATATTACTGTTGGACGAAAACACAATTGCCTAATACAGTACAGTGTGACCATCCTGATCTGTTGGATGCAGTTTCACCATAGTGGTGATAACCCCATTGTGGCTTTATATCACTTTTAGCTTTGATATCAATGAAAGTCTTGTATTTTTTATCATTTCTTCTATCCTACACACTAAACCCAGGAGATCCTATTGTTCAACTCTTCTTTGCAGGTTTTCATACCCTTATACACAGATTATTATGTTGTTAGTGTGAACTATATGCTGTTAGTGTGAACTATATCAATTAACTTGTATCTATTTATTTATAATAGTTTGCTGACACATTATTTATAGTGATTTATTGGAGTTATTCACCCTAGGAACCACAACAAAGGTTACATTACACTTCGGTCACCAAAAACAAAGACGTCCATTGACAAACATTCCAGTCATCAGTGATTTTACACAATATTTTAATATTATAATTTTCCCTGACTATCCTATTTATATATGTACAATAAATATTTAATACCATATTCAAGGAATTCTATGTATATACACTCACCTAAAGAATTATTAGGAACACCTGTTCTATTTCTCATTAATGCAATTATCTAGTCAACCAATCACATGGCAGTTGCTTCAATGCATTTAGGGGGGTGGTCCTGGTCAAGACAATCTCCTGAACTCCAAACTGAATGTCAGAATGGGAAAGAAAGGTGATTTAAGCAATTTTGAGTGTGGCATGGTTGTTGGTGCTCAGTTACTGGGATTTTCACACACAACCATTTCTAGGGTTTACAAAGAATGGTGTGAAAAGGGAAAAACATCCAGTATGCGGCAGTCCTGTGGGCAAAAATGCCTTTTGGATGCTAGAGGTCAGAGGAGAATGGGCCGACTGATTCAAGCTGATAGAAGAGCAGCGTTGACTGAAATAACCACTCGTTACAACCGAGGTATGCAGCAAAGCATTTGTGAAGCCACAACACGCACAACCTTGAGGCGGATGGGCTACAACAGCAGAAGACCCCACCGGGTACCACTCATCTCCACTACAAATAGGAAAAAGAGGCTACAATTTGCACGAGCTCACCAAAATTGAACTGTTGAAGACTGTAAAAATGTTGCCTGGTCTGATGAGTCTCGATTTCTGTTGAGACATTCAAATGGTAGAGTCCGAATTTGGCGTAAACAGAATGAGAACATGTATCCATCATCTGATGGCTACTTCCAGCAGGATAATGCACCATGTCACAAAGCTCGAATAATTTCAAATTGGTTTCATGAACATGACAATGAGTTCACTGTACTAAAATGGCCCCCACAGTCACCAGATCTCAACCCAATAGAGCATCTTTGAACAGGAGCTTCGTGCCCTGGATGTGCATCCCTCAAATCTCCATCAACTGCAAGATGCTATCCTATCAATATGGGCCAACATTTCTAAAGAATGCTATCAACACCTTGTTGAATCAATGCCACGTAAAATTAAGGCAGTTCTGAAGGCAAAAGGGGGTCCAACACCGTATTAGTATGGTGTTCCTAATAATTCTTTAGGTGAGTGTATTTATATATTCCATATGAGGTGTGCACAACCAACCTATATTTCCTCAAGGTTTAGCAAAATGGTTGATTTTATCCCACTGTTAAAATTACCTAATGCTAAAACTTTAGCTTTCCTTTTCGTGGATCATGTTATACGCCTACATTGAATTCCAGAAAATGTGGTTTTGGAAGGAGGCGTTCAATTCGTCTCAAACTTTTGGAGGGCCTTTTGTCATAAATGTAATATTTCTATTTCTTTTTCTTCGGCCTTTCATCCTGAAACCAACGGTCAAACTGAACGTTTAAACCAGTCTCTGTAACAGTATTTGAGGTGTTACGTCTCTGATAACCAACATCTTTGGGTGAATAATTTTTTCCTTGGCTGAATTCACCATTAATAATCAAGTGAACTCGTCTACTGGTATGTCTCCCTTCTTTTAAAATCTTGGATTTCATCCGCGATTTAGCTCATTCTCGTCGTCTTCCTCTCAGATTCCTAATAGAGTTGAGCGAACACCTGGATGTTCGGGTTCGAGAAGTTCGGCCGAACTTCCCAGAAATGTTCGGGTTCGGGATCCGAACCCGATCCGAACTTCGTCCCGAACCCGAACCCCATTGAAGTCAATGGGGACCCGAACTTTTGGGCACTAAAAAGGCTGTAAAACAGCCCAGGAAAGAGCTAGAGGGCTGCAAAGGGCAGCAAAATGTAGGTAAATCCCCTGCAAAAAAATGTGGATAGGGAAATGAATTAAAATTAAAATAAAAAAAATAAAAATGAACCAATATCAATTGGACAGAGGTCCCATAGCAGAGAATCTGGCTTCACGTCAGCAGAGAATCAGTCTCTTCATGCCATAGCAAAGAATCTGGCTTCATGTCAGCAGAGAATCAGTCTCTTCATGCCATAGCAGAGAATCTGGCTTCATGTCAGCGCAGAATCAGTCTTCATGTCATAGCAGAGAATCAGGCTTCACGTCACCCACCACTGGAACAGGCCACTGTCACACATTTAGGCCCAGGCACCCAGGCAGAGGAGAGGTCCCGTAACAGAGAATCTGGCCTTATGTCAGCGCAGAATCTGTCTTCATGTCATAGCATAGAATCAGGCTTCACGTCACCCACCACTGGAACAGGCCACTGTCACACATTTAGGCCCAGGCACCCAGGCACCCAGGCAGAGGAGAGAGGTCCCATAACAGAGAATCTGGCCTGATGTCAGCACAGAATCTGTCTTCATGTCATAGCAGAGAATCAGGATTCACGTCACCCACCACTGGAACAGGCCACTGTCACACATTTAGGCCCAGGCACCCAGGCAGAGGAGAGAGGTCCCGTAACAGAGAATCTGGCCTAATGTCAGCGCAGAATCTGTCTTCATGTCATAGCAGAGAATCAGGCTTCACGTCACCCACCACTGGAACAGGCCACTTTCACACATTTAGGCCCCGGCACCCAGGCAGAGGAGAGAGGTCCCGTAACAAAGAATCTGGCCTTATGTCAGCGCAGAATCTGTCTTCATGTCATAGCAGAGAATCAGGCTTCACGTCACCCACCACTGGAACAGGCCACTGTCACACATTTAGGCCCAGGCACCCAGGCAGAGGAGAGAGGTCCCGTAACAGAGAATCTGGCCTAATGTCAGCGCAGAATCTGTCTTCATGTCATAGCAGAGAATCAGGCTTCACGTCACCCACCACTGGAACAGGCCACTGTCACACATTTAGGCCCCGGCACCCAGGCAGAGGAGAGAGGTCCCGTAACAAAGAATCTGGCCTTATGTCAGCGCAGAATCTGTCTTCATGTCATAGCAGAGAATCAGGCTTCACGTCACCCACCACTGGAACAGGCCACTGTCACACATTTAGGCCCAGTCACCCAGGCAGAGGAGAGAGGTCCCGTAACAGAGAATCTGGCCTTATGTCAGCGCAGAATCTGTCTTCATGTCATAGCAGAGAATCAGGCTTCACGTCACCCACCACTGGAACAGGCCACTGTCACACATTTGGGCCCAGGCACCCAGGCAGAGGAGAGAGGTCCCATAACAGAGAATCTGGCCTGATGGCAGCACAGAATCTGTCTTCATGTCATAGCAGAGAATCAGGATTCACGTCACCCACCACTAGAACAGGCCACTGTCACACATTTAGGCCCAGGCACCCAGGCAGAGGAGAGAGGTCCCGTAACAGAGAATCTGGCCTAATGTCAGCGCAGAATCTGTCTTCATGTCATAGCAGAGAATCAGGCTTCACGTCACGCACCACTGGAACAGGCCACTGTCAAACATTTAGGCCCAGGCACCCAGGCAGAGGAGAGAGGTCCCGTAACAGAGAATCTGGCCTGATGTCAGCACAGAATCTGTCTTCATGTTATAGCAGAGAATAAGGCTTCACATCACCCACCACTGGAACAGGCCACTGTCACACATTTAGGCCCAGGCACCCAGGCAGAGGAGAGAGGTCCCGTAACAGAGAATCTGGCCTTATGTCAGTGCAGAATCTGTCTTCATGTCATAGCAGAGAATCAGGCTTCACGTCACCCACCACTGGAACAGGCCACTGTCACACATTTAGGCCCAGGCACCCAGGCAGAGGAGAGAGGTCCCGTAACAGAGAATCTGGCCTGATGTCAGCGCAGAATCAGTCTTCATGTCATAGCAGAGAATCAGGCTTCACGTCACCCACCACTGGAACAGGCCATTGTCACACATTTAGGCCCCGGCACCCAGACAGAGGAGAGAGGTCCTGTAACAGAGAATCTGGCCTTATGTCAGCACAGAATCTGTCTTCATGTCATAGCAGAGAATCAGGCTTCACGTCACCCACCACTGGAACAGGCCACTGTCACACATTTAGGCCCCGGCACCCAGACAGAGGAGAGGTTCATTCAACTTTGGGTTGCCCCGCAATATAATGGTAAAATGAAATTAAAAATAGTATTGAATGAGGAAGTGCCCTGGAGTAGAATAATATATTGTTAAGGGGAGGTAGTTAATATCTAATCTGCACAAGGGATGGACAGACCCTGTGGGATCCATGCCTGGTTCATTTTATGAACGTCAGCTTGTCCACATTGGCTGTAGACAGGCGGCTTCGTTTGTCTGTAATGACGCCCCCTGCCGAGCTGAATACACGTTCAGACAAAACGCTGGCCGCCGGGCAGGCCAGCACCTCCAAGGCATAAAAGGCTTGCTCTGGCCACAAGGACAATTTGGAGACCCAGAAGTTGAATGGGGCCGAACCATCAGTCAGTACGTGGAGGGGTGTGCACAGGTACTGTTCCACCATGTTAGTGAAATGTTGCCTCCTGCTAACACGTTCCGTATCAGGTGGTGGTGCACTTAGCTGTGGCGTGTTGACAAAACTTTTCCACATCTCTGCCATGCTAACCCTGCCCTCAGAGGAGCTGGGCGTGACACAGCTGCGTTGGCGACCTCTTACTCCTCCTCTGCCTTCGCCTTGGGCTTCCACTGGTTCCCCTGTGACATTTGGGAATGCTCTCAGTAGCGCGTCTACCAACGTGCGCTTGTACTCGCGCATTTTCCTATCACGCTCCAGTGTAGGAAGTAAGGTGGGCACATTGTCTTTGTACCGGGGATCCAGCAGGGTGGCAACCCAGTAGTCCGCACACATTAAAATGTGGGCAACTCTGCTGTCGTTGCGCAGGCACTGCAGCATGTAGTCGCTCATGTGTGCCAGGCTGCCCAGAGGTAAGGACAAGCTGTCCTCTGTGGGAGGCGTATCGTCATCGCCCTGTGTTTCCCCCCAGCCACACACCAGTGATGGGCCCGAGCTGCTTTGGGTGCCACCCCGCTGTGAACATGCTTCATCCTCATCCTCCTCCACCTCCTCTTCATCCTCGTCCTCCTCGTCCTCCAGTAGTGGGCCCTGTCTGGCCACATTTGTACCTGGCCTCTGGTGTTGCAAAAAACCTCCCTCTGAGTCACTTCGAAGAGACTGGCCTGAAAGTGCTAAAAATGACCCCTCTTCCTCCTCTTCCTCCTGGGCCACCTCCTCTTCCATCATCACCCTAAGTGTTTTCTCAAGGAGACATAGAAGTGGTATTGTAACGCTGATAACGGCGTCATCGCCACTGGCTATGTTGGTGGAGTACTCGAAACAGCGCAACAGGGCACACAGGTTTCGCATGGAGGCCCAGTCATTGGTGGTGAAGTGGGTCTGATCCACAGTGCGACTGACCCGTGCGTGCTGCAGCTGAAACTCCACTATGGCCTGCTGCTGCTCGCACAGTCTGTCCAGCATATGCAAGGTGGAGTTCCACCTGGTGGGTACGTCGCATATGAGGCGGTGAGCGGGAAGGCCGAAGTTACGCTGTAGCGCAGACAGGCGAGCAGCGGCAGGGTGTGAACGCCGGAAGCGCGAACAGACGGCCCGCACTTTATGCAGCAGCTCTGACATGTCGGGGTAGTTGCGAATGAACTTCTGCACCACCAAATTCAGCACATGCGCCAGGCAAGGGATGTGCGTCAAACCGGCTAGTCCCAGAGCTGCAACGAGATTTCGCCCATTATCGCACACCACCAGGCCGGGCTTGAGGCTCACCGGCAGCAACCACTCGTCGGTCTGTTGTTCTATACCCCGCCACAACTCCTGTGCGGTGTGGGGCCTGTCCCCCAAGCATATGAGCTTCAGAATGGCCTGCTGACGTTTACCCCGTGCTGTGCTGAAGTTGGTGGTGAAGGTGTGTGGCTGACTGGATGAGCAGGTGGAAGAAGAGGAGGAGGAAGCTGAGTAGGAGGAGGAGGAGACAGGAGGCAAAGAATGTTGCCCTGCGATCCTTGGCGGCGGAAGGACGTGCGCCAAACAGCTCTCCGCCTGGGGCCCAGCCGCCACTACATTTACGCAGTGTGCAGTTAGGGAGATATAGCGTCCCTGGCCGTGTTTACTGGTCCACGTATCTGTGGTTAGGTGGACCTTGCCACAGATGGCGTTGCGCAGTGCACACTTGATTTTATCGGACACTTGTTTGTGCAGGGAAGGCACGGCTCTCTTGGAGAAGTAGTGGCGGCTGGGAACAACATACTGTGGGACAGCAAGTGACATGAGCTGTTTGAAGCTGTGTGTGTCCACCAGCCTAAATGACAGCATTTCATAGGCCAGTAGTTTAGAAATGCTGGCATTCAGGGCCAGGGATCGAGGGTGGCTAGGTGGGAATTTACGCTTTCTCTCAAATGTTTGTGAGATGGAGAGCTGAACGCTGCCGTGTGAGATGGTTGAGATGCTTGGTAACGCAGGTGGTGGTGTTGGTGGTACATCCCATGTTTGCTGGGCGGCAGGTGCCAACGTTCCTCCAGAGGCGGAGGAAGAGGCCGAGGCGGCGGCGGCAGCAGCAGCAGAAGAGGCTGAGGCGGCGGCAGCAGCAGAAGAGGCCGAGGCGGCAGCAGCAGAAGAGGTAGCAGGGGGAGCCTGAGTGACTTCCTTGTTTTTAAGGTGTTTACTCCACTGCAGTTCATGCTTTGCATGCAGGTGCCTGGTCATGCAGGTTGTGCTAAGGTTCAGAACGTTAATGCCTCGCTTCAGGCTCTGATGGCACAGCGTGCAAACCACTCGGGTCTTGTCGTCAGCACATTGTTTGAAGAAGTGCCATGCCAGGGAACTCCTTGAAGCTGCCTTTGGGGTGCTCGGTCCCAGATGGCGGCGGTCAGTAGCAGGCGGAGTCTCTTGGCGGCGGGTGTTCTTATTTTGCCCACTGCTCCCTCTTTTGCTACGCTATTGGCTCGGTCTCACCACTGCCTCTTCCTCCGAACTGTGAAAGTCAGTGGCACGACCTTCATTCCATGTGGGGTCTAGGACCTCATCGTCCCTTGCATCGTCTTCCACCCAGTCTTGATCCCTGACCTCCTGTTCAGTCTGCACACTGCAGAAAGACGCAGCAGTTGGCACCTGTGTTTCGTCATCATCAGAGACGTCCTGAGATGGTATTCCCATGTCCTCATCATCAAGAAACATAAGTGGTTGTGCGTTAGTGCATTCTATCTCTTCCACCCCTGGGGAAGGGCTAGGTGGATGCCCTTGGGAAACCCTGGCAGCAGAGTCTTCAAACAGCATAAGAGACTGCTGCATAACTTGAGGCTCAGACAGTTTCCCTGATATGCATGGGGGTGATGTGACAGACCGATGGGCTTGGTTTTCATGCGCCATCTGTGCGCTTTCTGCAGAAAACTGGGTGGGAGATAATGTGAACGTGCTGGATCCACTGTCGGCCACCCAATTGACTAATGCCTGTACCTGCTCAGGCCTTACCATCGTTAGAACGGCATTGGGCCCCACCAAATATCGCTGTAAATTCTGCTGGCTACTGGGACCTGAGGTAGTTGGTTCACTAGGACGTGTGGCTGTGGCAGAACGGCCACGTCCTCTCCCAGCACCAGAGGGTCCACTAACACCACCACGACCATGTCCACGTCCGCGTCCGCGGCCCTTATTAGATGTTTTCCTCATTGTTCCCGTTCACCACAATTTTGAGAATGGCAAATTTGGGAATGCTTTTTCAACCCAGAACAAAAAGTCTGCTTTTACGGTCACTACAAATAACTTGACCAGCTATAACACTGCAGATTTGGTTGAATAGAGATGTGAGACCTGTTTTTTTTTGCGCTGTGTGACAGGTATAGGTTTAATCACAGAATCACACTTCTATCAGCACGCTAGCGTGTGTCTTAGGTTTTTCTGAATGACACTATCAATACCTTCAATGTAAGATTTTCTTTTTGGGATAGATTTCAAGTAGGCCTCAAATACCAGAAACTAGTTATTTTGAGAATGGCAAATTTGGGAATGCTTTTTCAACCCAGAACAAAAAGTCTGCTTTTACGGTCACTACAAATAACTTGACCAGATAAAACACTGCAGATTTGGTTGAATAGAGATGTGAGTCCTGTTTTTTTTTGCGCTGTGTGACAGGTATAGATTTAATCACAGAATCACACTTCTATCAGCACGCTAGCGTGTGTCTTAGGTTTTTCTGAATGACACTATCAATACCTTCAATGTAAGATTTTCTTTTTGGGATAGATTTCAAGTAGGCCTCAAATACCAGAAACTAGTTATTTTGAGAATGGCAAATTTGGGAATAGTTTTTCAACCCAGAACAAAAAGTCTGCTTTTACGGGCACTACAAATAACTTGACCAGATAAAACACTGCAGATTTGGTTGAATAGAGATGTGAGACCTGTTTTTTTTTGCGCTGTGTGACAGGTATAGGTTTAATCACAGAATCACACTTCTATCAGCACGCTAGCGTGTGTCTTAGGTTTTTCTGAATGACACTATCAATACCTTCAATGTAAGATTTTCTTTTTGGGATAGATTTCAAGTAGGCCTCAAATACCAGAAACTAGTTATTTTGAGAATGGCAAATTTGGGAATGCTTTTTCAACCCAGAACAAAAAGTCTGCTTTTACGGTCACTACAAATAACTTGACCAGATAAAACACTGCAGATTTGGTTGAATAGAGATGTGAGACCTGTTTTTTTTTGCGCTGTGTGACAGGTATAGGTTTAATCACAGAATCACACTTCTATCAGCACGCTAGCGTGTGTCTTAGGTTTTTCTGAATGACACTATCAATACCTTCAATGTAAGATTTTCTTTTTGGGATAGATTTTAAGTAGGCCTCAAATACCAGAAACTAGTTATTTTGAGAATGACAAATTTGGGAATGCTTTTTCAACCCAGAACAAAAAGTCTGCTTTTACGGTCACTACAAATAACTTGACCAGATAAAACACTGCAGATTTGGTTGAATAGAGATGTGAGTCCTGTTTTTATTTGCGCTGTGTGACAGGTATAGGTTTAATCACAGAATCACACTTCTATCAGCACGCTAGCGTGTGTCTTAGGTTTTTCTGAATGACACTATCAATACCTTCAATGTAAGATTTTCTTTTTTGGATAGATTTCAAGTAGGCCTCAAATACCAGAAACTAGTTATTTTGAGAATGGCAAATTTGGGAATGCTTTTTCAACCCAGAACAAAAAGTCTGCTTTTACGGGCACTACAAATAACTTGACCAGATAAAACACTGCAGATTTGGTTGAATAGAGATGTGAGTCCTGTTTTTTTTTGCGCTGTGTGACAGGTATAGGTTTAATCACAGAATCACACTTCTATCAGCACGCTAGCGTGTGTCTTAGGTTTTTCTGAATGACACTATCAATACCTTCAATGTAAGATTTTCTTTTTGGGATAGATTTCAAGTAGGCCTCAAATACCAGAAACTAGTTATTTTGAGAATGGCAAATTTGGGAATAGTTTTTCAACCCAGAACAAAAAGTCTGCTTTTACGGGCACTACAAATAACTTGACCAGATAAAACACTGCAGATTTGGTTGAATAGAGATGTGAGACCTGTTTTTTTTTGCGCTGTGTGACAGGTATAGGTTTAATCACAGAATCACACTTCTATCAGCACGCTAGCGTGTGTCTTAGGTTTTTCTGAATGACACTATCAATACCTTCAATGTAAGATTTTCTTTTTGGGATAGATTTCAAGTAGGCCTCAAATACCAGAAACTAGTTATTTTGAGAATGGCAAATTTGGGAATGCTTTTTCAACCCAGAACAAAAAGTCTGCTTTTACGGGCACTAAAAATAACTTGACCAGATAAAACACTGCAGATTTGGTTGAATAGAGATGTGAGACCTGTTTTTTTTTGCGCTGTGTGACAGGTATAGGTTTAATCACAGAATCACACTTCTATCAGCACGCTAGCGTGTGTCTTAGGTTTTTCTGAATGACACTATCAATACCTTCAATGTAAGATTTTCTTTTTGGGATAGATTTCAAGTAGGCCTCAAATACCAGAAACTAGTTATTTTGAGAATGGCAAATTTGGGAATGCTTTTTCAACCCAGAACAAAAAGTCTGCTTTTACGGTCACTACAAATAACTTGACCAGATAAAACACTGCAGATTTGGTTGAATAGAGATGTGAAACCTGTTTTTTTTTTGCGCTGTGTGACAGGTATAGGTTTAATCACAGAATCACACTTCTATCAGCACGCTAGCGTGTGTCTTAGGTTTTTCTGAATGACACTATCAATACCTTCAATGTAAGATTTTCTTTTTGCTATAGATTTCAAGTAGGCCTCAAATACCAGAAACTAGTTATTTTGAGAATGGCAAATTTGGGAATGCTTTTTCAACCCAGAACAAAAAGTCTGCTTTTACGGTCACTACAAATAACTTGACCAGATAAAACACTGCAGATTTGGTTGAATAGAGATGTGAGACCTGTTTTTTTTTGCGCTGTGTGACAGGTATAGGTTTAATCACAGAATCACACTTCTATCAGCACGCTAGCGTGTGTCTTAGGTTTTTCTGAATGACACTATCAATACCTTCAATGTAAGATTTTCTTTTTGGGATAGATTTCAAGTAGGCCTCAAATACCAGAAACTAGTTATTTTGAGAATGGCAAATTTGGGAATGCTTTTTCAACCCAGAACAAAAAGTCTGCTTTTACGGTCACTACAAATAACTTGACCAGATAAAACACTGCAGATTTGGTTGAATAGAGATGTGAGACCTGTTTTTTTTTGCGCTGTGTGACAGGTATAGGTTTAATCACAGAATCACACTTCTATCAGCACGCTAGCGTGTGTCTTAGGTTTTTCTGAATGACACTATCAATACCTTCAATGTAAGATTTTCTTTTTGGGATAGATTTCAAGTAGGCCTCAAATACCAGAAACTAGTTATTTTGAGAATGACAAATTTGGGAATGCTTTTTCAACCCAGAACAAAAAGTCTGCTTTTACGGTCACAACAAATAACTTGACCAGGTAAAACACTGCAGATTTGGTTGAATAGAGATGTGAGACCTGTTTTTTTTTGCGCTGTGTGACAGGTATATGTTTAATCACAGAATCACACTTCTATCAGCACGCTAGCGTGTGTCTTAGGTTTTTCTGAATGACACTATCAATACCTTCAATGTAATATTTTCTTTTTGGATAGATTTCAAGTAGGCCTCAAATACCAGAAACTAGTTATTTTGAGAATGGCAAATTTGGGAATGCTTTTTCAACCCAGAACAAAAAGTCTGCTTTTACGGGCACTACAAATAACTTGACCAGATAAAACACTGCAGATTTGGTTGAATAGAGATGTGAGTCCTGTTTTTTTTTGCGCTGTGTGACAGGTATAGGTTTAATCACAGAATCACACTTCTATCAGCACGCTAGCGTGTGTCTTAGGTTTTTCTGAATGACACTATCAATACCTTCAATGTAAGATTTTCTTTTTGGGATAGATTTCAAGTAGGCCTCAAATACCAGAAACTAGTTATTTTGAGAATGGCAAATTTGGGAATAGCTTTTTCAACCCAGAACAAAAAGTCTGCTTTTACGGGCACTACAAATAACTTGACCAGATAAAACACTGCAGATTTGGTTGAATAGAGATGTGAGACCTGTTTTTTTTTTGCGCTGTGTGACAGGTATAGGTTTAATCACAGAATCACACTTCTATCAGCACGCTAGCGTGTGTCTTAGGTTTTTCTGAATGACACTATCAATACCTTCAATGTAAGATTTTCTTTTTGGGATAGATTTCAAGTAGGCCTCAAATACCAGAAACTAGTTATTTTGAGAATGGCAAATTTGGGAATGCTTTTTCAACCCAGAACAAAAAGTCTGCTTTTACGGTCACTACAAATAACTTGACCAGATAAAACACTGCAGATTTGGTTGAATAGAGATGTGAGACCTGTTTTTTTTTGCGCTGTGTGACAGGTATAGGTTTAATCACAGAATCACACTTCTATCAGCACGCTAGCGTGTGTCTTAGGTTTTTCTGAATGACACTATCAATACCTTCAATGTAAGATTTTCTTTTTGGGATAGATTTCAAGTAGGCCTCAAATACCAGAAACTAGTTATTTTGAGAATGGCAAATTTGGGAATGCTTTTTCAACCCAGAACAAAAAGTCTGCTTTTACGGTAACTACAAATAACTTGACCAGATAAAACACTGCAGATTTGGTTGAATAGAGATGTGAGACCTGTTTTTTTTTGCGCTGTGTGACAGGTATAGGTTTAATCACAGAATCACACTTCTATCAGCACGCTAGCGTGTGTCTTAGGTTTTTCTGAATGACACTATCAATACCTTCAATGTAAGATTTTCTTTTTGGGATAGATTTCAAGTAGGCCTCAAATACCAGAAACTAGTTATTTTGAGAATGGCAAATTTGGGAATGCTTTTTCAACCCAGAACAAAAAGTCTGCTTTTACGGTCACTACAAATAACTTGACCAGATAAAACACTGCAGATTTGGTTGAATAGAGATGTGAGACCTGTTTTTTTTTTGCGCTGTGTGACAGGTATAGGTTTAATCACAGAATCACACTTCTATCAGCACGCTAGCGTGTGTCTTAGGTTTTTCTGAATGACACTATCAATACCTTCAATGTAAGATTTTCTTTTTGCGATAGATTTCAAGTAGGCCTCAAATACCAGAAACTAGTTATTTTGAGAATGGCAAATTTGGGAATGCTTTTTCAACCCAGAACAAAAAGTCTGCTTTTACGGTCACTACAAATAACTTGACCAGATAAAACACTGCAGATTTGGTTGAATAGAGATGTGAGACCTGTTTTTTTTTGCGCTGTGTGACAGGTATAGGTTTAATCACAGAATCACACTTCTATCAGCACGCTAGCGTGTGTCTTAGGTTTTTCTGAATGACACTATCAATACCTTCAATGTAAGATTTTCTTTTTGGGATAGATTTCAAGTAGGCCTCAAATACCAGAAACTAGTTATTTTGAGAATGGCAAATTTGGGAATGCTTTTTCAACCCAGAACAAAAAGTCTGCTTTTACGGTCACTACAAATAACTTGACCAGCTAAAACACTGCAGATTTGGTTAATAGAGATGTGAGACCTGTTTTTTTTTGCGCTGTGTGACAGGTATAGGTTTAATACAGAATCACACTTCTATCAGCACGCTAGCGTGTGTCTTAGGTTTTTCTGAATGACACTATCAATACCTTCAATGTAAGATTTTCTTTTTGGGATAGATTTCAAGTAGGCCTCAAATACCAGAAACTAGTTATTTTGAGAATGGCAAATTTGGGAATGCTTTTTAACCCAGAACAAAAAGTCTGCTTTTACGGTCACTACAAATAACTTGACCAGATAAAACACTGCAGATTTGGTTGAATAGAGATGTGAGACCTGTTTTTTTTTGCGCTGTGTGACAGGTATAGGTTTAATCACAGAATCACACTTCTATCAGCACGCTAGCGTGTGTCTTAGGTTTTTCTGAATGACACTATCAATACCTTCAATGTAAGATTTTCTTTTTGGGATAGATTTCAAGTAGGCCTCAAATACCAGAAACTAGTTATTTTGAGAATGGCAAATTTGGGAATGCTTTTTCAACCCAGAACAAAAAGTCTGCTTTTACGGTCACTACAAATAACTTGACCAGATAAAACACTGCAGATTTGGTTGAATAGAGATGTGAGACCTGTTTTTTTTTGCGCTGTGTGACAGGTATAGGTTTAATCACAGAATCACACTTCTATCAGCACGCTAGCGTGTGTCTTAGGTTTTTCTGAATGACACTATCAATACCTTCAATGTAAGATTTTCTTTTTGGGATAGATTTCAAGTAGGCCTCAAATACCAGAAACTAGTTATTTTGAGAATGGCAAATTTGGGAATGCTTTTTCAACCCAGAACAAAAAGTCTGCTTTTACGGTCACTACAAATAACTTGACCAGATAAAACACTGCAGATTTGGTTGAATAGAGATGTGAGACCTGTTTTTTTTTTGCGCTGTGTGACAGGTATAGGTTTAATCACAGAATCACACTTCTATCAGCACGCTAGCGTGTGTCTTAGGTTTTTCTTAATGACACTATCAATACCTTCAATGTAAGATTTTCTTTTTGCGATAGATTTCAAGTAGGCCTCAAATACCAGAAACTAGTTATTTTGAGAATGGCAAATTTGGGAATGCTTTTTCAACCCAGAACAAAAAGTCTGCTTTTACGGTCACTACAAATAACTTGACCAGATAAAACACTGCAGATTTGGTTGAATAGAGATGTGAGACCTGTTTTTTTTTGCGCTGTGTGACAGGTATAGGTTTAATCACAGAATCACACTTCTATCAGCACGCTAGCGTGTGTCTTAGGTTTTTCTGAATGACACTATCAATACCTTCAATGTAAGATTTTCTTTTTGGGATAGATTTCAAGTAGGCCTCAAATGCCAGAAACTAGTTATTTTGAGAATGGCAAATTTGGGAATGCTTTTTCAACCCAGAACAAAAAGTCTGCTTTTACGGTCACTACAAATAACTTGACCAGCTAAAACACTGCAGATTTGGTTAAATAGAGATGTGAGACCTGTTTTTTTTTGCGCTGTGTGACAGGTATAGGTTTAATTACAGAATCACACTTCTATCAGCACGCTAGCGTGTGTCTTAGGTTTTTCTGAATGACACTATCAATACCTTCAATGTAAGATTTTCTTTTTGGGATAGATTTCAAGTAGGCCTCAAATACCAGAAACTAGTTATTTTGAGAATGGCAAATTTGGGAATGCTTTTTAACCCAGAACAAAAAGTCTGCTTTTACGGTCACTACAAATAACTTGACCAGATAAAACACTGCAGATTTGGTTGAATAGAGATGTGAGACCTGTTTTTTTTTTGCGCTGTGTGACAGGTATAGGTTTAATCACAGAATCACACTTCTATCAGCACGCTAGCGTGTGTCTTAGGTTTTTCTGAATGACACTATCAATACCTTCAATGTAAGATTTTCTTTTTGGGATAGATTTCAAGTAGGCCTCAAATACCAGAAACTAGTTATTTTGAGAATGGCAAATTTGGGAATGCTTTTTCAACCCAGAAAAAAAAGTGTGCTTTTACGGTCAATACAAATAACTTGACCAGCTAAAACAGTACAGATTTGGTTGAATAGAAATGTCAGGTCTATTTTTTAGGCGCTGGGTGACAGGCTCAACTTGCCCCTGATGTAATATATGGACCAAAAAATAACCACACTGTTGATGGTTAAATGCACTTGGGTGACACAGGCTCAGCCTGCACCAGATGTAGTATATGGCCAAAAAATAATCAGACTGTTGATGGTTAAATGCACTTGGGTGACACAGGCTCAGCCTGCACCAGATGTAGTATATGGCCAAAAAATAATTAGACTGTTGATGGTTAAATGCACTTTGGTGACACAGGCTCAGCTTGCAGCTGATGTAGGATATAGCACAAAATAACCACACTATCGATGGTTAAATACACTTGGGTGACACAGGCTCAGCCTGCAGCTGATGTAGTATATGGCCAAAAAATAATTAGACTGTTGATGGTTAAATGCACTTGGGTGACACAGGGTCAGCCTGCAGCTGATGTAGTATATGGCCAAAAAATAACCAGACTGTTGATGGTTAAATGCACTTCGGTGACACAGGCTCAGCCTGCAGCTGATGTAGGATATAGCACAAAATAACCACACTATCGATGGTTAAATACACTTGGTGATAGCTCGTGCTGGCGCACCACAAGTCACAAAATGATCACCCCAGAAAAAAAGTGATCTAAAAACGCTCTGGGCAGCCTCAAAAAAGTGAGCAAGTCAATAATAGCACTTCAATGATCCACAGCTGCAGATCGATCACAGAATGAAGTCTTAAGGAGGAGTTAATCTGCCTAATCTCGCCCTAACGTCGCAGCTGCAACCTCTCCCTATACTGATCATAGCAGAGTGACGTGCGGCGCTACGTGACTCCAGCTTAAATAGAGGCTGGGTCACATCGTGCACTGGCCAATCACAGCCATGCCAATAGTAGGCATGGCTGTGATGGCCTCTTGGGCCAAGTAGTATGACGCTTGTTGATTGGCTGCTTTGCAGCCTTTCAAAAAGCGCCAAGAAAGCGCCGAACACCGAACCCGAACCCGGACTTTTACGAAAATGTATAGTCTATACAGTCTATAAAATCTATACAGTTCGGGTTCGCTCATCCCTAATTCCTAAAGCTGATGTAGTAGTTAAAGAACTGTGCACAGTCTGGGCCCAGGTTCAATAGAACCTAAAAGAAGCCCAGAAGGTTCAAAAGGTTAATGCTGACAAAAGGCGTTCTAGACGGGTGGATTTTGGGTTTGGAGACAAGGTGTGGTTATCAACCAAGAATTTGCGTCTTAAGATACCTTCGGGTAAATTTGCACCTCAATTTATTGGCCCTCATGAGATTATTGACATCATTAACCCTGTGTCTTTTAAGTTACTGTTACCTGACTCCTTTCACATTCATAATGTTTTTTACAAATCTTTACTCAAAAAGTATGTGTTGCTCGTGTCTCCTGCACAGGAATCTCCGCCCCCAGTAGAGGTTGCCGGTCAACTAGAATACGAGGTTTCTAGAATCCTTGATGTGAGGAAAATTTTTAATTCTTTGCAATATCTAGTTAACTGGAAGGGTTTTGGTCCAGAAGAGAGGTCTTGGGTGCCAGCGAGTAAAATGCATGCTACGAGGTTTGTGAGGAGATTCCATTTAGCCTACCCAGAAAAACCTACTCCAGTGATTATGGGTCTAGTGGCCCCTTGTTGGAGGAGGGAGACCCTGCAGCACCACCAGCATCCCATTCATGAGGAGGAGCGAGGACGTGGCCGGCGTCCTTGTCTCCATGGTAACAAGGGGCAGAGAGGACATGGCCGCGCACGCCTCTCAATGAGTCGGTGCTCAGGTGTATTTATGTGCTGGACATGGGTCACGTGACGCTGGCCAAGTCACGTGACCCATCAATTGGACCAATTTAAACAGGTAACCTGCTGGCCACAGGTTGCCTGTGATTGTCTTGTTACCTCACTAGCGTTCTCTTGTATTTGACTTTGATCTTGTGTTACCCCTTGTACTGACGCGACCTCTTGGCTCCTGTCCTCGGCTTGTATTGACTTTGATCTTGAATTACCCCTTTGTGCCCTTGTTACCTCCTGGGTCTTGACCTTGGCTTCCATTGGTTTAAGTTGTGTTTTTTCCCAGCCTGGGAAGCTTATTGCTTCTGTGTTTTTCGTCCTTGTCTTTTGTTTTCTCCCTTTGTTGTTTCCTCCCTTTAGGCTCCTGCACGTACGCAAGCTAGGGACCCAGTTGTAACCCATCTGTTAGGATGGACTGTGCAAGTATGTAGGGATAGGGGAGTGAGTGGCTGCACTTATCCCTATCTTTTCGTGACGCACAGGTATTATACATGGCTATGCCCAATCACAAATTATTAATTTAAACTAGTTATTAGAAGATAGAAAATGTGCAATTGCTTAGCATTTTGAGCTGAATATATGCTATTGGGGTGCTGGCAATAAGCCTATGAACTGTAGAAACATAAGGTTTTTAAAAAAAAGATCTGGCTCTCTGTCCATAGAAAAAGTGAGTTGCCAGAAGCTAAATTAAACACAACTGGATAACAAGTTCCTTACTCCCTCCACATGCTTTCCTTAATAACTCCCATAAAATATACTAAATTATATCTTATAGAGCTGAGCGAATTTTACGAAAAATTCGATTTGTACGGTTCGCCAAATTTTTCTGAAAAATTTGCTTAGATCCAAACTTATTTGCATCAAATCGCGTAAAAAAAATGGCCATTTCCTGGCTGCTGAGAGCCTTTATAGAGGTGTAGAACATGGTGCCTTGCAATAACACGCATAGGGAGTCTGCTTCGGTAGTGAAATAATACTGTGAGTCCGTATGACATGCAGATGACAGGCGTCGCTCTTAGAATCACTGCATACTTCATTTATTTGGCCGGTCACAGGGCCAAAACTGACCAAATAACTCAATTATTAACTCAGCCTTAGGCCTCATGCACACGACCGTTGTGTGCATCCGAGGCCGTTGTGCCGTTTTCCTTTTTTTTCCGCGGACCCATTGACTTTCAATGTGTCCGTGGAAAAATCGGAAAACTCACCGTTTTGAAGCCGCATCCATGATCCGTGTTTCCTGTCCGTCAAAAAAATAGGACCTGTCCTATTTTTTTGACGGACAACGGTTCACGGACCCATTCAAGTCAATGGGTCCGTAAAAGAACACGGATACACACAAGATTGGCATCCGTGTCCGTGGACCGTGGCCGTAGGTTACTTTCATACAGACGGATCCGAATATCCGTCTGCATAAAAGCTTTTTGAGAGCTGAGTTTTCACTTCGTGAAAACTCAGATCCGACAGTATATTCTAACACAGAGGCGTTCCCATAGTGATGGGGACGCTTCTAGTTAGAATATACTACAAACTGTGTACATGACTGCCCCCTGCTGCCTGGCAGCACCCGATCTCTTACAGGGGGCTGTGATCTGCACAATTAACCCCTCAGGTGCTGCACCTGAGGGGTTAATTGTGCATATCATAGCCCCCTATAAGAGATCAGGGGCTGCCAGGCAGCAGGGGGCAGACCCCCTCCCTCCCCAGTTTTAATTTAATTGGTGGCCAGTGCGGCCCCCCCTCACTCTATTGTATTATTTTCATTGGTGGCACAGTGTGCGGCCCCCCCGGCCCCCCCTCCCTCCCTCTATTGTATTATTTTCATTGGTGGCCAGTGTGCGGCCCCCCCGGCCCCCCTCCCTCCCTCTATTGTATTATTTTCATTGGTGGCCAGTGTGCGCCCCCCCCCGGCCCCCCTCCCTTCCTTTATTGTATTATTTTCATTGGTGGCACAGTGTGCGCCCCCCCCCCCCCTACCCCCCTCCCTCCCTCTATTGTATTATTTTCATTGGTGGCACCCCACTCCCCCCCGATCATTGGTGGCAGCGGAGAGTTCTGATCGGAGTCCCAGTTTATTCGCTTGGACTCCGACCGGTAACCATGGCAACCAGGATGCTACTGCAGTCCTGGTTGCCATGGTTACTTAGCAATATTAGAAGCATCATACTTACCTGCTGCGCTGTCTGTGACCAGCCGGGAGCTCCTCCTACTGGTAAGTGACAGATCATTAAGCAATGCGCCGCACAGACCTGTCACTTACCAGTAGGAGGAGCTCCCGGCCGGTCACAGACAGCGCAGCAGGTAAGTATGATGCTTCTAATATTGCTAAGTAACCATGGCAACCAGGACTGCAGTAGCGTCCTGGTTGGCAGGGTTACCGATCGGAGCCCCATCGATTAAACTGGGACTCCGATCGGAACTCTCCGCTGCCACCAATAATCGGGGGGGTCGAGGGGAGGCCACACACTGTGCCACCAATGAAAATAATACAATAGAGGGAGGGAGGGGGCCGCACACTGTGCCACCAATGAAAATAATACAATAGAGGGAGGGAGGGGGGCCGCACACTGTGCCACCAATGAAAATAATACAATAGAGGGAGGGAGGGGGGACCAGGGGGGGGCCGCACACTGGCCACCAATGAAAATAATACAATAGAGGGAGGGAGGGGGGCCGCTGGGGGCCTCACACTGGCCACCAATGAAATCAATACAATAGAGGGAGGGGGGCCGAGTTCTAACTTGAAGCGTCCCCATCACCATGGGAACGCCTCTGTGTTAGAATATACTGTCGGCAGAGAGAGATGGTGGTGTGCGTCTGAGCTCCGTCTGACTTACAGAGCTATACCGCAGCTTACACTAGCTATACCGATCAGACAATGGTCAAAATCGGCAACCCGAGACAGGGAGACACCCTGCAACACCAGAAACCATCCATTACCTCAGGGGACATGGACAAATTCATTAAAAAAGCGGCGGCAATATATGTCGCGAAAGAACCTAAGATGGCGCCCGCAGCTGCCCCTGAAGAAGAAAACATGCTCTCAGAGGAAAAAGACAGCGAAGCAGAAGAAACGGGCGGACGTCAAAATTTACCCATCTCCAGAAAATACCTGAAGTCTGTCCTCACCAAAGCCCTGGAGCCACTGGTTAGCGAGGTCTCTTCCCTGAGACAAGATATCAGACACATCGGGGGTAGAGTGGAGGATCTGGAGTCGGCGCATAATGCGGTGCTAGATTTTCAGACGGCGGCCTCCAGCAGCCTGCAAAAGGTACAATCGCATCTTAACCATGTTTATGCAGCACTGGAGGACCAAGAGAACCGAGGTAGGAGGAACAATTTAAGATTCCGCGGTCTGCCCGAATCAATCCTCCCCTCAGAAATACCGGAGGCAATGAAGGCCCTATGTGAGCAATTACTAGGCCCTGATTATCCCAGCCCGACTATTGAAAGGGCTCACAGGGCCCTCAGGCCTAAGCCGAAACCGGCCGAACCGTCAAGAGACGTAATTTGCCGTTTCCTAAACTTCCAGGATAAGGAAGCTATTTTAGAGTGCGCAAGAAAGAAAACTGAAGTCCTTTTCAGGGATTATAGAATCCATGTGTATCAAGACCTAGCACCACTTACGCTGAAAAAGCGCAAGGCGCTGAAACCCCTCACAGAATGGCTCATCCAGAGGAAAATTACATACAGATGGACTTTCCCCTTTGGCATCTCGTTCCTGTACGATGGAGGCAGGATCACGATTAGATCTCACGCCGACCTAGATCAAGTGTTGCAGCATCTAGAGATCCCCGACATGAAAAATGAGAACTGGGATTTGATCCAGGATGTCGCGTCCCTACCAGAAGTCCCTAGGCCGCAGCTCTTTGAACCTAGGAGGACCCCTAAAGCACAGGGCCAGAGAAAGAAAACTAACCCAATCACTCCCAGACGTCTATCCACAGACTCATTTTGACCCAACTGGAGATTATCTGTTGTTTGATGGTTGTATAGGAGCTATTCCCCACGAAAGGGAATAATGTAGTTTTTGTTTGCTATCTCCTATAAGTTTATTGCTCTTATTACCTACCTATATTGTCTCCAGTGGTCGGCATTACTGCCATTAGGGCACAGAAGGTACAATATATGCAATCTGTATAACCTGTCTCCCCCCCCCCCCTCTATACCACTTTTCTCCCCCCCCCTCCCCCCCCTTTATTCCCCCTACCCCCCCTCCCTCCTCCTCTACCACCCAGAATGTCGATACGATGAGCATTAACACAAAGCAATACTTTACCTAGTATTAAGTAACCGGAAATCATTCTTCCCCAGTTTCGGGCATTTATCTTTTCTGCCGCTTTCCATTGATCTGGCCGGTAGTATTGGAGCAGGTGGTATTCCACTGGTCTACTTCCCTCCTCCGATACGTACTGGTGGCATATTGGGTGGAGCTCTGTACCGTAAGGGTTTACCCATACTCCCCCCCACACATAGAGCAATGCCTCTAATATGTTGTTCACACCTTTTGTTCTTTTTTTGTTATTCTAGTTACCACTCTATTAACCTCAACATGTTACCTGATGACATCAGACGGATGGCTTTGGTATGGGATGCAAGTAAAAGGTTTGATATGTCCAAGCCCACACTTTTCCATCACCACACAACTAGCATGGCTTCCACCTCTCCCTGTATTCCAGATGGGTGACCTAAAAATAGCATCTTACAATGTGAGAGGCTTCAATTCGCCAGCTAAAAGGGGTCAGGTATTTGGAATGATGAGGAGAGAGGGAGTAAAGGTAGTTTTTCTCCAAGAAACTCACCTGAAGCTGGGTCATTTCCCAAATCTGTCATACTCATATTACTCCCAATGGTACCATAGCGGCTCAAACTCTTCCAACTCGAAAGGGGTTAGCATTGGATTTCAGAGAGGAGTCCAATTCCAACACATTGACCAGATCTTGGACCCTGAGGGTAGGTTTGTAATGCTGAAGGGGAAAATAGACCAACACATCTATACATTTGTCAGCGTATATGCTCCTAATAGGAAACAAATTCCCTGGCTAAAAAACGTTTTAGACAAAGTAAACAAATTTGGAGAGGGGACCTTGGTGTTGGGTGGTGACTTTAACCTTGTAATAAATCCTCTTTTGGATTCTTCTTCGGGCAAATCTGTACATTCCCAGTCAGCTGTTAGATCCCTGACTTCGAAGTTATGGAAAGCTCAACTCATAGATGTTTGGCGAACTTTCCATCCAGACACCAAGGATTACTCCTTTCATTCAACAGTTCATGACTCATATCAGCGTCTGGACTACATTTTTGTCTCCAAAAACCATCTGCAATATTGTAGAGACACCAACATAGGAAATATCCTATTATCTGATCACTCCCCTATTTACCTGTCCCTGTCTCCTCCAAAGAAAAACAGTACCTCTAGATCTTGGAGGTTAAATGAGCAGCTGTTAGGCAACCTTGAATCCAGATCAAAAATTAAAACAGTCCTGAAAGATTACTTTGACCTAAATGTCTCACCTGAAATATCCCCCCAGACCCTATGGGATGCCCATAAGACAGTTTTAAGAGGCCAATGTAGAAGCATTGGAACCTATCTTAAAAAAGCAAGGAACAAACAGATAGATGAGCTACACGCGAACATAACTAAATTAGAACAAATACATAAAATTTCCCTGCTCAAGAGCCACCTAGAGGAATTGAATAGTTATAGACGCTCTCTTAAGGATATTCTTAATTCCCTGTCAGCAAAGTACTACCTCAATTCTCAGCACAAGATATTTGCCCACGGAAATAAGGCCACCAAATTCGTGATGAGCAGAGTCAAAAAGAGGAAATCAGGCAACTTTGTCCATAAACTTTCAAACACATCAGGCTCACACATCTTCGACTCAGAACTGATCGCTTCGAAATTTAGAGATTATTATGAATCTCTATATAACTTAGACACTCATACTCCCCCTCTGCCCTCCCCTGATCCCTCATCTTCTATTTTAGCGTATTTAGAAAAACTACACCTGCCTACTCTGACTGAAGAGAATAGAACATTGCTAGCCTCTCCCTTTACTCCAAAAGAACTCTTAGAAGTCATACACAACTCGCCCAAAGGGAAAAGCCCAGGCCCTGATGGCCTCCCTATCTCATATTACTCAACATTTCATGACACCCTTATCCCACATTTAATCCCACTGTTTAACCTGACCTTATCCGGCATACCACTATCTAACGACATGACCAAAGCCCATATCGTGTTAATCCCTAAAGAGGGTAAGGATCCCACACTCTGCCCTAGCTATAGGCCTATCTCTCTCCTTAACATCGACCTTAAACTCCTAGCTAAAATGTTAGCAAACCGCCTAGCCTCAATCTTACCCTCTCTGATACACAGAGATCAGACTGGCTTTGTTAGGGGGAGAGAGGGCAAAGATAATACTGCTAGAGTTCTTAATGTTCTCTTCCACGCGAAAAAGAAATCCTTGCCCTTAGTCCTTCTCAGCACTGATGCTGAGAAGGCTTTTGACAGGGTCAGATGGTCATTTATGAATACGGTCCTCTCCTCACAGAAATTTCCGCCCCCTTTCCTCTCAGCCATAAACGACATGTACTTAAAAGCTTCCGCCTCCATCTCAGTTAACAATACTATATCCTCCCCTTTCACTATCAGAAATGGCACTAGGCAGGGCTGCCCCCTTTCCCCTCTTCTTTTCGTTTTAACTATGGAACCTTTGCTGCAGGTCATTAGATCTGATAGAGACATTAAGGGTGTAGACCTAGGGGATCAGGAACATAAGACGGCGGCCTTTGCCGACGACTTATTGATGCTGATCAGCAACCCGATAACGGCACTCCCTAAAATCTATCACCATCTGGAGACGTTCGGTAACATGTCCAACTTTAAGGTTAACCATGGGAAATCCTTAATCATACATACTGGCCTCTCTTCTAGTCTAGCAAAAAAGCCTAGAACAAAATTCACCCTTTAATTGGTCAAGTCCTCACCTTACTTACCTAGGGGTAAAGATTAGCAAGGACCCTTCCCAATTATTTGCTTTAAATTACCTACCTCTCCTGAGTCATATCTCCACCTCCCTCAAAGATCTAGACCTGCCAATCCTATCATGGTTAGGTAGGAAGAACCTACTCACATCCTTGGTGTTACCCAAATTGACTTACTTAATTCAGGTTCTCCCTATCCCTATCCCCTCCTCATACTATTCTTCCCTCCGATCGTTATTCAGTGCCTTCATTTGGTCAAAGAAGAAAGCCCGTCTTTCCTATAAAACCCTAAACAAACCAAAAACCCTGGGAGGTATAGCCCTTCCAGATCCAGAGCTATACGGAAAGGCAGTCCTGATGGCCAGAGTAGTTGATTGGCTGAGAGCCCCCCCACATAAATCCTGGGTCCAAATAGAACATTCATTAATTAACTCATCTTTTAGGACGCTGTTGTTAGGATATAAATGTATGCCCCCCTTTCCCTCAGAGGTAACACCGATAATTAGGGCTACCTATAATGCCTGGAAATGGTTCCAAACTACCTATCTTCATGTTCCCTTCCCTTCTCCCCTCCTCCGGCTAGGTGACATCCTGCGAATAGCCCCTAAAACATTAAGGGATAGTCTACCCACACACCTAAGAGACTCGGTTATTAACCTGAGAGATCTTCTCATAGACAACACTTCTCTATCATTAGATAAGCTGAGAGAGAATCTCGCAATTCCTCCTTCTCGCATACTCAATAACCCCATATACTTTATCAAGACATACATGTCCTTACACACCACAATGGGAGATTTAACAAGACCTCTAACATGGTTTGAAAGTTTGATAGATAGCTCAATGTCTCCCAAAAATATCATTTCACAGCTGTATAGTAGATTTAGGTCTCATTCTCCCAATGTTTTACCCTCATTCATTGGCCTATGGGAAAGAGACCTAGTTCGGACCTTTACTAGCAAGGAAATCACCACTATACTACAATCTCCGCATAAATCATCTAGATGTGTTCGTATTCAAGAAAACGGATACAAGATCATAACTAGATGGTACAAGACCCCAGATATAGTCTCCAGGTACTCATTGTCTGGATGTGACAAGTGCTGGAGATGTCTCTTAGAAAGAGGCTCTTTCATCCATATTTGGTGGAGATGCCCTAGACTCCTGAAATGGTGGGAAAGAATATTCCATGTAACCAACCACATATGTGGAGCAGACCTAATACCTTCTCCAGAAATAGCACTCCTAAATGTATTTCCGTCCGGACAGAGGATCACTAACAAGATTCTTTTTAAACATCTGATAGCAGCTGCTAGACTTCTCATTCCGAGATTATGGCTCTCTACAGAAACTCCTTCCATTGAACAATGGCTACTAAAAGTAGACCAAATCCATAGATTTGAAGAAATTTCCTCTTGGGAATTGAGAAACTTTCAAAGTTTCACGAAAGTATGGAAAGACTGGAAGACATTTAGGAGTCTCAAGGACATGTCACAACTATATCCTTAGTTTCAGGATTTTATTGTAATCTGAATGTTCTGGTGTATTGGACCCCTTTACCTTTACCTTTACCTGACCCCTCGGACCTAAATGAGCTCTTCACACCAAACCATGTAAGTTAAACAAAGCATGCACCCATACCAATCCATCACCGTACATAATACCATCCTGTACTGTTCAAGTAGCCTTCTTGACAAGAGTTGTTTATTTGCAATGAACCAACCCATTGACATGTAAACCGTGTCATCAGTGGTACTGTTTTACTTTATGTTTCTTACTTGTGAGGATGCCTCCTCCGCCTGTTATATCTTTTTTGATTTCAATAAAAAATTTGAAAACTAAAAAAAAAAAAAAAAAAAAAAAAAAAAAAAAAAATATACTGTCGGATCTGAGTTTCACGATCTAACTCATATCCGACAGTATATTCTAACATAGAGGCGTTCCCATGGTGATGGGGACGCTTCAAGTTAAAATATACCATCGGATTGGAGAAAACTCCGATCCGATGGTATAATAGGGACTCCTGACTTTACATTGAAAGTCAAAGGGGGACGCATCCGTTTGCAATTGCACCATATTGTGTCAACGTCAAACGGATCCGTCCCCATTGACTTGCATTGTAAGTCAGGACGGATCCGTTTGGGTCCCCACGGCCAGGCGGACACCAAAACGACTTTTTTTTCATGTCCGTGGATCCTCCAAAAATCAAGGAAGACCCACGGATCACGGACCTACGGACCCCGTTTTTGCGGTCGTGTGCATGAAGCCTTACAGGTAGATGTTAGTGTCTAGAAGAAGCACATTCCTTTTACACCATTGTCAGCTGATTCCACATAGATGTCTACAGAACCTGTTCTATTAAACACTTATACAAGTAGAGCCTCTCAACAGAGTGGAGAGGGTGTCAACAGTAAGTTTGTGTTGGTGTCACTGATTATTTTTCCCCATTCTCTGATCCGTCAGAACAATTACCCAGAAAAAAACAGATCCTGTCTGTGGAGCATATGCCTTCACTCGGTCAGCATTTGCTCAATAATCCATCAGTATTGCTAAAGGCAAAAAAACTAAACCGAGTGGATCTAAAACAGAGATGACAGGTGAATGGAATATTTGCATGTCTTCTGTGTTTTATACTCACTCCTGCTTTTGGCTACCAAATCATAAGCCAATTCTGATGGGACCATACAGGCCTTAAAACTGCTACACAGACAGGATCCATTGTGGGTCTAATTTTTTTTCTTCCTTCTGACAGATCAGAAGAAGTGTCAAATAAATGATGATGTCATCCAGGCTGAAAGCCAAAATAGTGGACCAGTCATGAAGTGGGGAGGGTGGGAACAGCATCAGAAGTCCACAGAGTAGACCTATGACATAGTGGTGAAGTGAAGCAGCATGAGGAGACCACAGAGTGGCCCAACGATAGTCTGTAGGTGGCGGCAGCAGCAGCATTAGGAGAAGGCCACTGAGCGGCACAATGGCAGAGTCTGGAGGTTGTGGCAGCAGCAGCATCAGGAGTAGGATACAGAGTGGCACAATGACAGAGTGGGCAGCAACATGAGTAGGCCACAAAGTGGCACAATGACTGAGTCTGGAGGGGGCGGCAGCAGCAGCAGCATCAGGAGGAGGCCACAGAGTGGTGCAATGACAGAGTCTGGTAGTGGCAGCAGCATAAGAAGACCACAGAGCGGCACAATGACAGAGTCTGGAGTTGGTGACAGCATCAGGAGGCTACAGAGTGGATAAATGACAGAGATTCTGGAGGTGGCAACAGCATGAGACCACAGAGCAGCACAATGACAGAGTCTGGAGGTGGCAGCAACAGCATGAGTAGGCCACAAAGTGGCACAATGACCGAGTCTGGAGGGGGCGGCAACAGCAGCAGCATCAGGAGAAGGCCACAGAGTGGTGCAATAACAGAGTCTGGAGGTGGCGGCAGCATGAGTAGGCTGCAGAGTGACACAATGACAGAGTTTGTAGGTGGCGGCAGCAGCATCAGGAGTAGGCCACAAAATGACACAATGACAGAGTGTGGAGGTGGCAGAAGCATGAGTAGGCCACAGAGTGGCACAATGACAAAATCTGGAGGTGGCAGCAGCATGGGGAGACAACAGAGCGGCACAATGACAGAGTCTGGAGGTGGCAGCAGCATGAGGAAACCACAGAGCGGCACAATGACAGAGTCTGGTAGTGGCAGCAGCATGAGAAGACCACAGAGTGGCACATTGACAGAGTCTGGAGTTAGTAACAGCATCATAAAGGCTTCAGAGTGGATCAATGACAGAGATTCTGGAGGTGGCAGCAGCATGAGGAGACCACAGAGCGGCACAATGACAGAGTCTGGAGTTAGTGACAGCATCAGGAGGCTACAGAGTGGATCAATGAGAGGGATTCTGGAGGTGGCAGCAGCATGAGGAGACCACAGAGTGGCACAATGACAGAGTCTGGAGGTGGCAGCAACAGCATGAGTAGGCCACAAAGTGGCACAATGACCGAGTCTGGAGGGGGCGGCAACAGCAGCAGCATCAGGAGAAGGCCACAGAGTGGTGCAATAACAGAGTCTGGAGGTGGCGGCAGCATGAGTAGGCTGCAGAGTGACACAATGACAGAGTTTGTAGGTGGCGGCAGCACCATCAGTAGTAGGCCACAAAATGACACAATGACAGAGTGTGGAGGTGGCAGAAGCATGAGTAGGCCACAGAGTGGCACAATGACAAAATCTGGAGGTGGCAGCAGCATGGGGAGACAACAGAGCGGCACAATGACAGAGTCTGGAGGTGGCAGCAGCATGAGGAAACCACAGAGCGGCACAATGACAGAGTCTGGTAGTGGCAGCAGCATGAGAAGACCACAGAGTGGCACATTGACAGAGTCTGGAGTTAGTAACAGCATCATAAAGGCTTCAGAGTGGATCAATGACAGAGATTCTGGAGGTGGCAGCAGCATGAGGAGACCACAGAGCGGCACAATGACAGAGTCTGGAGTTAGTGACAGCATCAGGAGGCTACAGAGTGGATCAATGAGAGGGATTCTGGAGGTGGCAGCAGCATGAGGAGACCACAGAGTGGCACAATGACAGAGTCTGGAGGTGGCGGCAGCAGCAGCATCAGGAGTAGGCCACAGAGTGGCACAATGACAGGGTGTGGAGGCGGCAGCAGCATGAGGAGACCACAGAGCGGCACAATGACAGAGTATTTTTTCTGTTTTGGACCTCAAGAAGGGCTACTGGCAGGTGCCCTTAACAGAGGCTGCCAAAGAGAAAACTGCCCTTGTCACCCCTGAGGGGCTGTATCAGTATAAAGTGTTACCCTTTGGTCTGCATGGTGCCCCTGCCACGTTCCAATGACTCATGGACATTGTACTTTGTCCTCATCGTCGGTACGCGTTGGCTTACCTGCACAATATCCTCATCCACAGTACCGACTGGGAAAGTCATCTGGAAAAATTGCAGGCTGTAGTGGACTCCCTTAGGAAGGCTGGACTGATCGCTAACCCAAAAAAAATGTGCGATAGAGTTAGAGGATACTAAGTACCTGGGGTACGTCATTGGACGTGGAGTTATCAAACCCCAAGTGAATAAAATAGAGACGATTCGGAATCGGCCCCGACCTGTCACCACTAGGCAAGTAAAGTCGTTACTGGGAATGGTGGGCTATTATATGAGGTTTGTTCCCTATTTTGCCACTTTAACGGCTCCGTTGACAGGGCCAGGGCCTGTGTAAGGATCTTTGCCAACACAAGCGAAGCAAAATTTTCGCGCCCCTCCCCCCCCCCCCGACCCAGAAGTTGAACTCTATGGTTCAGTTGACCCACTGTTGTCCGTTTGTTGCAGCCGTAATACAGACGCTAAAATGCTCCAATAGTTCGGCCATGTGAAAGCAGAGAGGTTTTCATGTTTTATGTAAATAAAGGCACAATTAAAAAACAAACAAACCAAAATCAATTTAAAGAACCATAAGAAGGCAAATAGCGCATGCAGACAACCATCATTTTCTGACCTATTCATTTCTATGGGGCTGAATTTTTGCAACTGTTCTGGAAATTACAGAGCAAGTCCTATTCTTGTTCATACTTTTCAGACGATAACAGCCCTTGCAATTGATGGGTGTGAGAAAAATTCAGAACGCGAGCAGAAGATCCCCCCCACCCTCGCAGCTCACCTGGCCCTGGTCCCGTCTGCAGCAGCTGGCTTCTCCTCTGCATGGTCCTGGTATCTTCTCTCTGCTTCAGACAATCGCTGGTTTGAGGACTGTATTTTTCGCCCTCTAAGACGCACTTAGGTTTTAGAGGAGGATAATAAGATTTTTTTTCCATTACACCTCAGGCCAGACCAGCAATCAGACCCCCAATGCCTCAGATCAGACCCCCATGTCAGACATCTGCCCCCATCCATCATGCCCCCATGTCAGCCATCAGGCCCCCATGTCAGCCATTAGCCCCCATGTCAGCCATAAGCCCCCCATGTCAGCCATCAGTCCCCATCCATCAGCCCCCCATGTAAGCCATCATGCGCCCATGTCAGCCATCAGCCCCCCATGTCACATTTCTCCCCCTCCATTTTACATAATCCCCCTCTGTCACATCACCCCATGTTACATTTCTCCCCCATGTCAACTTTCTCTCCCTCCATGTCACATTTCACCCCCTCAATGTCACATTTCTCCCCCTCAAGGCCTCAATGTCACATTTTCCCCCCTCCATGTCAAATCACCTATGTCACATTAGCCCTCCATGTCACATTTCTCCCCCTCCAAACCATGTCACATCAACCCCTTCGTGTCACATCATGATCACATCATTACCCCCTATTGTGTCACATTTCTCCCCCCCTTATGGCACATCATCCCCTCCCCCGGCCGGCCCTGGCCCCATCCCCATGTCACAGACTACAGACATTGTCCCCCCTCCCATCATGTCAGGGTCACCATTTATGATTGTTGTTTGTGTAATAATTTTTTTTAAACTTATTTATGCCATGCACTCTGGCGCTAGTGCGGTCATCAGTGATCACCTACCCACCTGTCCTGCTGCTACGGCAATCTGGCTGTGTGTGAGTCAGACTCAGACACAGTCAGCTCCAGTCCCTGCTGCCGCCCGCAGCGCCACTCGCCAGTCACACCCCCATGGCCTGACCCCCTGACTGTGTTGCCGTGCCCGTGCACACAGACTGGGGCGGGCGGCCAGCGGCGCTGCGGCACAACTCACAAGTAAGTGATTTAAAAAAATAAAAATATAAAAGTTCCGCCCTCCCCCAGAGTGCGCCCTAAGGCAGCCGCTTGGTATGCCTTATGGTAGCGCTGGCCCTGGACAGGGCTCTTGACGGGACCGAAAGTCCATGATGGTCTGCTGGAATGACCAGGCAGAAGAGGCTTTTGCTGCTTTGAAGTCAGCCCTGTGTGGGTCATCGGTTTTGGTGACTCCCAACTTCAAGGAGGGAGTTTGTGGTACAAACGGATGCCTCCGAAGTAGGCCTCGGTGCTGTACTCTCTCAGGAAATCAATGGGGAGGAACATCCCATTGTTTTCCTGAGCCACAAACTCACCCCAGCCGAGACTAGGTACAGTATAGTGGAGAGGGAGTGCCTGGCCAACAAATGGGCACTCGAGTCTCTCCGCTATTATCTGTTGGGGAGAAAGGTCCATCTGGTGACCGACCACTCCCTTCTCAAGTGGATGAGCCAGGCCAAAGTGAGAAATGCTCAGGTCACCAGATGGTTCTTGTCATTACAGAACTTCAAGTTCTCAGTGGAACACAGGGCAGGTCGCTTACAGGGAAACGCAGATGCCCTGTCCCGGGTACACTGTCTGGCAAGTGTTCACCTCCTCAGGGTTGAACAAAGGGTGGGAGGTATGTAGGAAGGTGCAAGGGTCCGTAGTTGACGGAAGGTATGTGTCACCGAGATTCCTGGCCTCGGTGAAGTAAGAGCCGGTATTTTCAGATGGCAGCGGCAGCTAATGCTGATTGACACTTTGCTATTTTAGTATGGCTGTATAGCTGATCCGGGACAACTCTTACTGGGAAAAGTCAAAGTGATGGGTGGGTGACTACTCCCCACGTTCCAGGCCAAGTCTTGACTGGCCTATAAAAAACCCTGCCAGCAGTGTCAGCTGTGAGTGATTACCTCTCTCTGACAGAGGAGGTCTGGCAATCGCTGGTGTGGTAACTGAGCCCTGTGCTGGGCTGAAAAGCCTAGAGCTATGTGTTGGGAGAGCAGGCCCCAACATTTTTGACTGCTGGAGGCAGAACCGCCAACAACGTGATGTTTTTTTGTTATGCACAAAATTTCTACTTGGTGTGAGCAAACACCAACATGGCAAGGAGTGTTTTTGTTTGACCTTATGTGTGAATAAACATGGACATTTAAATTATGAAATTGTACTTTGCCTCTGTACTGCATGCACTTATCCCAACTACCAGAGCGAATCCCCACAGTATATATTTTTCTTGTTGGATTGAAATAACTGCAACAGTGCAGTGCACATATATTTTTCTTTTTTTTAGTTTAATATGCCCCTGTACACTTTCACCAGAAATAACTGCAACAGTGCAGTGCGTATATATTTTTCTTGTTGGACTGAAATACGCCCCCATACGCTTGCACCAGAAATAACTGCAACAGTGCAGTGCGTATATATTTTTCTTGTTGGACTGAAATATGCCCCCATACGCTTTCACCAGAAATAACTGCAACAGTGCAGGGCGAATATATATATATTTTTTACTGTAATACGCCTCTATACGCCTTCACCAGAAATAACTGCAACAGTGCAGTGCATATATATTTTTCCTATTTTACTAAAATATGCCCTATACGCTTTCACCAGAAATAACTGCAACAGTGCAGTGCATATATATTTTTCTTATTTTACTGAAATACGCCCCTATACACTTTCACCAGAATTAACAGCATAAATGAACTGAGAATATATTTTTATTTTGTTACTTTAATACGCCCCTATGCACTTTCAGCAGAAATAACTACAACAGTGCAGTGCTTATATATTTTTCTTGTTGGACTGAAGTACGCCCGCATACGCTTTCACCAGAAATAACTGCAACAGTGCGTATATGTTTTTCTTTTTTTTGCTGTAATATGCTCCTATTCGCTTTCACCAGAAATAACTGCAACAGTGCAAAGAGTATATATTTTTCTTGTTGTACTGAAATATGCCTGTAACGGATCTCCTGGCACCCCGACCGGGTACCTCCGTCGATGGATGCTCCTAGCGCTTCCCGAGGACTCCAAGCACTCCACTTGACACCATAACCGCCACAGACCCCACGAACCGCCGAAGCTTGGTTGAGGTCTCGCCGTCTCTTACCCACCCTGGACCTACTTCAAGGCTCCAGGCTCCAGTGGGTGAACCTCTCCTAAATCCAGGGAGCAGGAACATCTCTTACAAGAGCTAGTAGTTATAGCCAGGGGAGTATAGCAAATCTTCAGCGTATAGTAATCCCCCAGTGTTGATCAGTTACCCAAACACCAGCCTCAACATGATGAAGGGTAAAAACAGGAACTCTTTATTGAACACACAAGCATTGACTTATACACATTTTCCAACAAGGTTACCACCCACAGGGTTTTGTAAAAACAACCAATAAACACGTACAATACAGCAAAACATTCCCACACAAAATCCTCCCCTCTGCCTGTGATACAATTACCTTACACGGGTTAATGTAATCATCACAGGCAGGAGAATACACAATGTCTTCTGTCCTGGAGACAACCAAGGAGTAATTTAATTATTTCTCAGGACAAAGGGAAATCGCCAATACACACGTGGAGACAATAGGACAGACATCACTACTCAAATATACAATGTCCCACCCTTTACAGTACACATAGACATTTAACATATCCCAAAATGGCACGAATTAGACCAGGGGTTCAAAAGTTTAGCATGGGCTGATGAAAGGGCCCATAATCCTGGGGCAAGAGGCTGGCAAACAGGCCCATCCAAAACCCAGTGGCGAGGTTGGTTTCACCACACATCTCCCCCTCCCAGGGAAGACTAACCAGATACCTGACCTCACGCCGGTCGGTATCTGAGTTAGTCTGGCAGTCCACCCACCAAATACTGGACCTGTTGAATTTGGTAGCCTGTCTCTGTCCAGTGAGTCCACCAAGGTTATGTTGGTAACTGGTACTCCCGGTCTCTGTGTTGCTCCCTGGCTTAGAGTGGAGGTTGCTTTGTGGGCAGGGATCAGCGGTACTCTGCCCTGGTGCCAGCGCTACCACGGAAGAAGCCTGGTTGGAGCCTGGTTGTTGGAGGGGGAGACCGACTGTCTCCCCTTTGGATACCCAGCTCTGCTGCTGGAGGGGGAGACCGACCATCTCCCCTTTGGCTAAACAGCCCTGTTGCTGGGGAACAGGACCGGCTGTCCCTACCCCCTGTGCTGTAAGTGCAGAGACCACGGTCCCATCTGCAGCACGGTTGTGGGGCTTACTGTCTCCCCTGGTAAGTTAAGCTGCCGCTCGGGAATGGAGACTGGGCTCTCAATTCCCAATAAATCACACGGCCGCTGGGGAATGGAGACTGGGCTCCCAATTCCCTGTAAATCACACAGCCGCTGGGCAATGGAGACTGGGCTCCCAAATCCCTGCAATTCACACTCCCAATAGGGAGAGGGGGTAGCAAGCTCCTCTCCCATACATATTTCCAGCCTCTGGGAGGGAGACCGACTGTCTCCGCTCCCAATACAGTGTCCTGTTGCTGGGGAAAGTAGACTGGGCTCTCTATTCCCTGTAGGAAACTCTGCCACTGAGGAATGAAGACTGGGCTTCCAATTCCCTGTAAATCACACTGCCGCTGGGGGACAGGACTGACTGTCTCTGCCCCCTGTAACTCAGCCTGCCTCTGGGGAATGGAGACTGGGCTCCCAATTCCCTGCAGGACCGGTGGAGAGACCTCGGTCCCATCTCCACCGGCAACCTGGGTTTCTTCCCAGTAAGCATCCACAATATCCTCCCAGCTGAAGGGCTCTGGACCTGGGTCTGACTTCTTGCTGTCCTGCTGAGCCTTCCCAATGGAGTGGAAGAGATCTCGGTAGTCCTACTCCAGTTCCCACTCCAGGGTTTCTAGGTGAGTCAGGTCTTTCTCTACCTCATGGGGGTCATCCCAATCCTGCCTAGCCTTCCTCTCGTAGAAAATGTCCTGAAGTCTGGACTGTGCAGGGTTCCCGAAGTCAGGCTCTGCAAAGGACTACCATAACAAGCCAGGACCATCAAACTCCTCTCCCTCTGGCTTGTCATGCTCAGCTGTCCAGGGTATATACTGTGCCATATACCACCAGAGCGCCTGGTAGGCATCCTCCAGCCATAGCTCCTGCCATACCCGGTGCTCTAGTTCCTTAACCCATTCCTCCAGGGGCTGCTCTCCCAGGAAGGGCATCCGCAGGGCCACTTGCTTCTGCAATCGCTGCTCTCCACTGGGGAGACTCTCACCTCGCTGGTATTGTACATTATCCAGGGCCTGATACCAGATGCCTTTCCTTAATGCATCCCGGCCATCCAGGTCTTCCTCATCTGTATCCCCAAAGGATTTGAAGGCTGCATAATTTACCTTCCGTGAGCGGCTCTCTGTACCTCCAGGGGAATGTAAAACGTCTCCTTGTAAAGATCCTGTTCTGGATCCCTGCGCCAAGTGAGCCCTGTTGGTATCATTTATGACTTGAATCAGTGCCTCCGGTGCAGGATTTGGCCCCAACAGGCTGATGAATAATCATAGTTTCCTCTCCAACTCACTGTGCTCTGCGTCTTCTCCTTCCATGCTGCTGTAGCCAGGGGTGCTGTACGGATACTAGCGTTGCCCTCAATATACTCCACGAACGGTGTCTCCGAGCTGCTTCTCCTCACACTAGGACGCCATCCCACTGCTTGCCACCAACGGATCTCCTGGCACCCCGACCGGGTACCTCAGTCGATGGATGCTCCTAGCGCTTCCCGAGGACTCCAAGCACCCCACTTGATACCATAACCGCCACAGACCCCACGAACCGCCAAAGCTTAGTTGAGGTCTCTCCGTCTCCTACCCACCCTGGACCTACGACAAGGCTCCAGTGGGTGAACCTCTCCTAAATCCAGAGAGCAGGAAGAGCTCTTACAAGAGCTAGTATTTATAGCCAGGGGAGTATAGCAAATCTTCAGCATATAGCAATCCCCCAGTGTTGATCAGTTACCCAAACACTAGCCTCAACATGATGAAGGGTAAAAACAGGAACTCTTTATTGAACACACAAGCATTGACTTATACACATTTTCCAACAAGGTTACCACCCACAGGGTTTTGTAAAAACAACCAATAAACACGTACAATACAGTAAAACACTCCCACACAAAATCCTCCCCTCTGCCTGTGATATAATTACAATACACGGGTTAATGTAATCATCACAGGCAGGAGAATACACAATGTCTTCTGTCCTGGAGACAACCGAGGAGTAATTTAATTATCTCTCAGGACAAAGGGAAATCTCCAATACACACGTGGAGACAATAGGACAGACATCACTACTCAAATATACAATGTCCCATCCTTTACAGTACACATAGACATTTAACATATCTCAAAATGGCACAAATTAGACCAGGGGTTCAAAAGTTTAGCATGGGCTGATGAGAGGGCCCATAATCCTGGGGCAAGAGGCTGGCAAACAGGCCCCTCAAAAACCCAGTGGCGAGGTTGGTTTCGCCACAATGCCCCTATACACTTTCAACAGAAATAACTGCAAAAGTGAAATGCGAATATATTTTTCTTATCGTACTGAATAATAGTGTTGATCACGAATATTCAAATTTCGAATTTTTATCGCGAATATAGGTACTTCGAAAATTCACGAAAATTTAGAATATAGTTATATATATTCGAAATTTTGAATATTCGAATTTTTTCCGATTTTTTTTTTTTTTATCAGTACACATGATCCCTCACTGCTTCTAGCTTGTGGGCCAATAAGAAGGCTGCAATATACTTGACCTTAGGAGTAGTAGTGTTTGCGAATTTTGCTCTATATTCATTTTTTTTGAATATTCGCTATATTGCTATATATTCTTGTTTTAGAATATTACGAATATTCGAAAAAACGAAGTTATAGCAATATAGAGAATATTCGAAAAAAATCGAATAGAGCAATTTAGCTAATATAGTGATATAATCTTCTTTGTCTAATAGTTGTAAGTTGAAAAATTTGCAATAAAAAATTTGAATCCGAAAATTCGAATTCCGAAAATTCGCATATTACACAATCATTACCTTTCTGATTTTTTGAGTAAAAAAAAAAACGCGAATTTTCGAATTTGCGAATTTTCGGTGAATATTCTACAAAATATTCGCGAAATATTGCGAATTCGAATATGACCCCTGCTGCTCATCACTACTGAATAAGATACTAAAATATAAGCCACTAAAGGCTTTTTACCGTAACACTTGCAGCCCAATAACAAAAAACTGGAATGACAGAGCTGTCTAATGACAATTTGAATCCCCAAATAATCATCCCCTGCACTTATAAATCACTTTCCTATTAATGTCCCTAGCGCCTTCTGACATCTCTCCCTGCACTAAGATGCTGTGAAATGATTCACAAGCTGAAGACAGATTGATGATTCTTCCCTCTCAGTAGGATTTGCCTCACTATAGTGTGTTTTGTGCAGATTATGATTCATTCAGGTGATAATACTGTTTCTGTTCAGCACATTAGTAGATTTAAGAAGGTCATATATAGTCATATCCATTCAGTTGTCAAATATCATGATTAGTGATGAGTGGCAGGGGCAATATTGGAATTTGCGATATTTTGCGAATATGTGGTAAAATATTCTCATGTATTCGCGAATATTCGTATTCGAGATTAAATCTGCAATATAAAAATCGTGTAAGATTATTTTCGTGATTCCGAAAAAATGTGCAATGTAAAAATCGCGTAATGCAAAGTGCGGCAAAAACTAATATATAGCACTATAGAATATAATGCTTTATATTAATTTTTTTAAATATGCGTCATTTTTTCCATCTGAAGTAAACAATCATTGGCTCACAAGCCACAAGCAATTTAAGCAGGGAGTAATCATGAGTTCAGATGGAAAAAAATTACGAATATTCTAAAAAACAAATATATAGCACTATATTGAATATTGTGCTATATATTTGTTTTTTAGAATATTCGTCAATGACGAATATTCTAAAATACGAATATATAGCACTATATTGAATATAGTGCTATATATTTGTTTTTTAGAATATTCGTAATTTTTTTCCATCTGAAGTCTTGATTCCTCCCTGCTTAAGTTGCTTGTGGGCCAATGGCTCATTGGCCCACAAGTAAGAAGCACGGAGGAATCATGTTTTTAGATGGAAAAAAAATGACGAATATTCGATATAAAGAATATATAGCACTATACTCGAAATATTCACGAATTTTCGAAGTTGAGATATTCACGATATATATTCGTAATTCCAATATTCGCGCTCAACACTAATAATGATTAGTGTACATGGGGTCATTTGGCTGGCTACTGCTCATACACATGCATTGCGGTCATCTTTGGATTTAGGCACTATAAAAACAAATTGTTGCAGATCAGACTGTGATCATCAGACATCATGTACCTAAACTATTATATGTAATCTGTAATCATGAGGTTATAATTAGCTCCTTGTGCATGGGTTAATTCATCCTAAAATTGCTTATTTGCTGTATTTTTTTGACCTGTTTGTTTTCAACAAGCAGCTTTTGTCCAGGCATTTAAAACATCCAAACTCCTTATGCTACAAATATGCACAAACTTCCCAAAAATGTATTCTCTTCCTAAGCTATGAAAAGAACTGCACACAATTTATTAGGATTGGGGAAAAAAAAATTGTACCATTATCCTGATTTTCTCATAAGTATGTACTTTTGGATTGGCACATTTATCAGGTTAAAAAAAAGAATTGACATAGTAAAATCTATCATTATTGATCCTTCATTTCTTTGATCACAGGATTCAGGGGAATGCTAGGCTTTGCATGCTATTGGTAGGATAGCTGACATTTCTCTAAGGCCTCTTTCACACTACCGTATGGCTATTTCAGTGTTTCGTGGTCCGTTTTTCACGGATCCGTTGTTCCGTTTTTTTGTTTCCGTTGTTTTTCCGTTCCATTTTTCTGTATGGCATATACAGTATTCAGAAATTACATAGAAAAAATTGGGCTGGGCATAACATTTTCAATAGATGGTTCTGCAAAAATGGAACGGATACGTATGTGTTCCATTTTTTTTGCAAACCCATTGACTTGAATGGAGCCACGGAACGTGATTTGCGGGCAATAATAGGACATGTTCTATCTTTCAACGGAACGGAAATACGGAAACGGAATGCATATGGAGTACATTCCATTTTTTTTGCGGAACCATTGAAATGAATGGTTCCGTATACATACCGTATACGGAACACAAAAAACAGCCCGCAAAACGGAAACAAAAAACGGTGGTGTGAAAGAGGCCTAATATGTATGTTCATCATTAGAGTTGAGCAAATCAAAGCATCTGAACTGGAATTCGACCTGAAGTTTAAGAAAAATTCCATTCACAACAAATCCAAATTTCGTGGCTCTTTGTGGTAATGAATCGATTTTGTTCCTAAAATGGCGGCAACATTTGCTACAAAGTGAAAGAAAGAAGCCCCGGGAACAAGAGAATAATCCATAATGCAGTGCAGTCAGCCAATCAGCAGCAAGCAAGCCCTTGTGATGTCACAGCCTGGTAAAAATCCTAATCCTGCATGGTCTCAGCCATTTTACAGTGAACTGAGCATAGGGAGAAAAGTGACAAGTGCTAGTAACAGTGATTATTTTACAAAGCTTCAATTGTTTAATAGATACGCAATTCTATTACACCTTGATTCACAAATTGGGGTTCATAGGTAGTGTAATTTAACTGTTATTGGGGTGTCCCCTTTTTTACCAGTAACAAAGCAAGGGTTAACAGCCAAACAAAACTCAATATTTATTGCCCTGATTCTGTAGTTTATAGAAACACCACATATGTGGTCGTAAACTACTGTACGGGCACACGGCAGGGTGCAGAAGGAAAGGAACACCATATGGTTTCTGGAAGGCAGGTTTTGCTGGACTGGTTTATTTACACCATGTCCCATTTGAAGCCCCCTTGATGCGCCCCTAGAGCAGAAACTCCAAAAAAGTGACCCCATTTTAGAAACTACAGGATATGGTGGCAGTTTAGTTGGGATTTTTAGGGTACATATGATTTTTGGTTGATCTATATTACATTTTTGCGAGGCAAGGTTACAAAAAAAATGTAATTCTGAAATTTCATCTCCATTTGCCAATAACTCTTGTGGAACACCTAAAGGGTTAAAAGAGTTTGTAAAATAAATTGTATACCTTGAGGGGTGTAGTTTCTTTGATGGGGTCACTTTTATGGAGTTTCTACTCTAGGGGTGCATCAGGGGGGCGTCAAATGGGACATGGTGTCAGAAAAACAGTCCAGCAAAATCTGCGTTCCAAAAACCATATGGCGCTCCTTTCCTTGTGCGCCCTGCTGTTTGGCCATACAGCATTTTACAACCACATATGGGGTGTTTATGAAAACTACAGAATCAGGGCAATAAATATAGAGTTTTGTTTGACTGTTAACCCTTGCTTTGTTAACGGAAAAAAATGATAAAAATGTAAAATTTGGCAAAAAATAGCTGTTCAGGCACAGTTTTTTTTTTTTTGGACTGTGTTCTTTTGAGGGGTTAGATCATGTGTTATTTTTATAGAGCAGATTTTTAGAATACCTAATATGTCTACTTTTTAAAATTAATTTAGGTTTTACACTATAATATCCTTTTTTAAACAAAACAAAAAGAACATTTTAGTATCTCCGTAGTCTGAGAGTAATTTTTTAAAAGTTTTTAGCCTATTGTCTTAAAGGGCTTCTGTCACCCCACTAAACCTTTTTTTTTTTTTTCTTACTTATAATCCCCACACTGCGATTTATGCCTGCGATTTATGCGATTTATGCCAAATAGAATTAAAATTGGAGAAGGGGATTATAAATTTAGTACTCCATGGAAGTGTGGTACTCCCTAAAGCAACCGTCAATTCAGAGCCCCGGATGATCGGGGCACGTGTCACACTAAGTGGTGGTATCCTTCCGTATACCCCTCCTGTGACACACTCTGCACTTTTTTTGGGACCGTCCCTTCTTTCCAGTATGGGGGACCACACCTGGAAAGTGTTGGCCAGGGACGATCCAGGCGCCTCCAGTTCCCGAGATACTCCGGCCTGCTCTCTCCTGGTCAGAAAAGATCAGGGCCTTGAGGACTGCCTCATAGAACTGCAGGAATCTCCCTGTGTTGCCAGTGCTCCGGGACAGCACAAAAGAGTTGTACAAGGCAACCTGCACGAAGTAGACTGCAACTTTTTTATACAATGCCCGGGTTTTGCGCATGGCGATATAGGGCTTGAAGACTTGATCAAAGAGATCAACTCCTCCCATATACCGATTGTAGTCGACGATACAATCGGGCTTGAGGACCGTTGCCATGGTACTTCGCACAGGTACAGGGGTGATGCCGTTACCGTGAATTGTGGACAGTACAAGGACATCCCTCTTGTCCTTATATCTGACCAGCAACAGGTTTCCACTAGTAAGGGCATGGGTCTCACCCCTGGGGATAGGTACCTGGACGGGGTGGGTATGGAGGCCGCATTGATTTTTCCACACGGTCCCACAAGCAGACGTGAATCTGGCGGCGAGCGTCTGGAACAAGGGGATACTAGTATAAAAGCTATCCACGTACAGGTGGTAACCCTTATCTAGCAGTGGGTGCATAAGGTCCCACACAAGTTTCCCGCTAACACCCAGAGTGCGGGCACATTCTGGGAGTTGAATACGGTTATCTCGCCCCTCGTACACACGAAACTTGTAAGTGTACCCTGAGGTACTCTCACAAAGTTTGTACAGCTTCACGCCATACCTCGCCCGCTTAGAGGGAACATACTGGCGGAAAATGAGTCTCCCCTTAAAAGCAATGAGAGACTCATCAACAGCGACCTCCCTTCCAGGTACATAGGCCTCCAAAAATTTGGCCCTGAAGTGATCGATGACCGGCCTGATTTTGTACAGGCAGTCATAGGCAGGATCACCTCGGGGGGACATGCTGAATTATCTGCATAATGCAGGCATTTCCGGATGGCCTCCAAACGGGAACGTGTCATGACCATACAGTAGAGTGGGGTCTGGTAAAGGACGTCCCCACTCCAGTACTGCCTGACACTGGTTTTTTTTACTAGGCCCATGTGCAGCACGAGGCCCCAAAACGTCCTCATCTCGGCTGCACTGACCGGAGTCCAGCCACCGGTCAGTGAACTGTTGGGCGAATAAGTTCGTTTCTCGTTTTCTCCACCATCAGATTCACAAAGTGGTCACTGAAAAAAAAGCTAAAATAGTCATATTCAGTGAAGCCCACTGTGGGAATCTGGATTCCTGATTGGCTAACAAAATCAGGAATCACGGGCTCAAAATCCTCTGGGGTACATCATGCAAGTTCACCGGTTAGGGGCTCAGGTGGACTTATCTGGTGGGCCTGGAAACTATGTATGAGCCCCAGAAATGCTCGTACTAGTGTGGAACACAGGGTCCCTGGCATGGGGGTCCCCTTGCTCCGCCTGGCGGTGTCTCCGCCGCCTTGGGGGCTCATCATCATTACTAGATGATGAGGAGGACGCGGATGACAAGAGGAAAGTGGGGTCATCTTCGTCCTCACTGGGGCTCTCAGTGTCGGAGGCAAGCAGGGCGTATACCTCCTCTGCCGAGAACGTCTGGCGGGCCATAGGGGAGTGTGTGTGTGCGTGTCTGGAAAATTTTATTTAGTGTACGTGTGTGTGGTGTCATGGGTATTCGCGTACTTACCCTAAATCTAACAGAAAAAAAATAAAAATAAAAAAAGCCTAAAAAAAGTGAAGAAAAATAAAAAGATTCAAACTCGCTGATTAGCGGTTCTAAGCTGATCAGCAAGTGGGGTGGGCAGACGCTAAGAGTGCCGGCCACAGTCAGTGCACGCACACAAAAAAAAAAAGTGCTTGCGCCCCAAAATTGTGGAGGGGGTGGGGGGGGCAAGCTGCAGCACCCCTGGGGGGTCTAGGGTCACACAGCTGAATCTGACCCCAGACACCCGATCAGGGTAATGCAAAAATATTACTTTTTTTTTTCCCCTAAACTTTCCCTGAGTATCCCTGCCTACTCTAAGCTCTCCCTAACCTGACCCTAGGTGCCTTTTTAGTGCCAGATGGCACTATGGTGGGTCAGTGGGGGTGCTTGGCTCAGGAGCTGGACGACGGGCTGCTCTTTCTCTCACTCCCGGAAGCAATATGGAGGAGGAGAGCAGAGCTGGAGGAAGTTAACCCCCGCCCGCCTGTCCAGCCAATCGGAAGCAATCCTGAGAGGGTCAGTGGGGGTGCCGGGAGACGGGCTGCTCTCTCTCTCACTCCAGGAAGCAATATGGAGGAGGAGAGCAGAGCTGGGGGAAGTTAACCCCCGCCCACCTGTCCAGCCAATCGGAAGCGATCCTGAGAGGTGATGTCACCATCATCTCTCAGGATATAAGGATGGTGATTGGTGGTGTATTATCACACCACCGATCACCATCCTATTCCAGGTTATCGGGTCACCAGAGACCCGAATAATCCGGAAACGCAGAAACCGCAGGTTTTTGAATTGACCTGCCATTTGCAGTGATCGCCGATAAACAGGACCCCCTTCGGCATTGTCACAGAGTGCCTGCTGAATGATTTCAGCAGGCACTCTGTTCCGATCACCGCCCGCCCGGAAATACACAGGGCGTACCTGTACGCACTATGTCTTTAAGTATCGGGACATCAGGCCGTATAGGTACGCCCTGTGTCCCCAAGAGCTTAAAATCAAATAAAGTAAGGAGTTGATGACTTTGAATAGGGGAAACAGGGGCAAATGTCCACAAATGTCCAAACTTCAAAGTGTCGCTTCTCCAGGGCACTACATGAGTAGTGTAATTTAAATGCCATTGGGGTGTCCATTAGGCCTTGATTCTCAAATTGGGGAGAGTAAGATATTTTTACTGTTGTTGGGGTGGTCACCTTGTTTAATAGATAAGCAGATCTATTATGGCTTGACTTTCAAATTGGGGTGAATAAGTAGTACAATTTATCTGGCATTGGGGTGTCCTCAGGGGCGTAACAATCACGGTCGCAGAGGGTGCGACTGCGACCGGGCCCAGCGGGGGAAGGGGGGGGGCTCGCAGCCCCGCAAGTCCTTTTATTGGCCAGTCGGCATCGGGGCCTACTTAATTTGCTGGCTGTGCTACTGCGCACATCCCCAATAAAACTCACCTATACCCTCTCGCCCGGCGCTGCGCCACCGAACTCACACACACTTTCAATTCATTCTGTAACAGTGTGAGACCCGGCGCTGAGGTCACGGGTCTCGCGGAATCATAGGGCGGTGTGATGCTGCGCCGCAGAGAGCATATGATGGGACGGTGCAGAACAGTAAGTAATTTTATTTTATTTTTTATGTTTGTCCACACCAACTTGATACTGGGGGGAGAGGGGGCAACTGGCAGTGGCGGCATATAATAAAAGGGAACATGTCCCCTGGATTTTAGATATAGAGCTGAGGACATGGGCTGCTAGATCGCCGCTAGCACAGCCTCAATATCCATTCACCATAGCGCTCTGTGCTATTATTTAGTAAAAAAAATATTTTACATATATGTAAATGAGGCTACTAACGTTTCTGGAGCCTAGCCACGCCCACTGTGAAGGAGCCCAGCACCATCCTGCATATACCGAATCTCCTCCTTGCTCCCTGATGTCACAAAGCTAGAGCGCCGTAATCTTGCAATGCGCGAGCTAGCGCATGCATAGAGTCGGCATAATGTTCCTTACCTGTGCTGGTATCAGCCTCAGGGAACGAACTGTGCATGTGCTAGCTCGCGCATCGCGGGATTACGGCACTCTAGCTTTGTGACGTCGGGGAGCAAGGAGGAGATTCGGAGGATGCGGGGCGGTGCTGGGCTCCTTCACAGTGGGCGTGGCTAGGCTCAGAGTCAGAGAATGCTGGACTCATCTCTCAAGCATGGAGGACACAGGACTCCTCTAAGGTTAATTTACAGATCTAAAAAATCGTTCTTTTGACACAATAAAAGCACACAGAGCTATGGGGACTGGATATTAAGGATGTGCTAGCGGCGATCTAGCAAACCATGTCCTCAGCTCTATACCCAAAATCCAGGTGACAGGTTCCCTTTAACTACCTATCCCTGGATTCAGAAAGGAGGGTTATATGAGGGCAGGGTGGGACACTGGAAGTCTGGCAGCAAATCATTCATTATTAAGGGGGCAAAATGAAATATATAGGGGACAAAAAAATTAAATATATACATTGAGAGAGGGGGCAAAAAATGGAATATATACAGTGAGATAGGGGGGCAAAAAATGAAATATATAAATTGAGAGAGGGGGCAAAAAATGAAATATATACATTGAGAGGGGGGGCAAGAAGGTAAAAGGGGGCGGGGTAATGGGGGTGGGAGGCCACAATCCAAAGTTTGACCTGGGGCCCATAGAACTCTAGTTACGCCACTGAGTGTCCTCCTTTTTTTTTTTTTATAGATAATAATTCCATTAGGCCTTGATTGTCAAATTGGGGTGAATAAGCTGTCTAATACTACTGTTATTTGGGTTCCCACCTTGTTTCTCAGATATGCAATCCCATTAGACCTTAATTCTCAAATAAGTGTCCACACTGACATCGAATAACGTATTTTACATATACAGTTACTGTTATTGTACAGTATGTCCAACAAAGAGGTGTCAGGGCTCTCTGAGTAACGGGCAGTGGCAGTTGCTGGATCCGGCAGAAGCAGCAGCAGAAGAAGGGGGATTGGTAGCAGCAGCAACAGCAGCAGGCCACGGCTGCCGTTGTCATTCAGCATTTGTGCTTTGATCACCAATCCAGCTGTCCTTGAATGGTTGACTCGGTCTTCATCATCTCAACTGACATCAGATACCCCCAGCCAGTAGTCGGGGGGTTCCTCTAACATCACACTTAGTTGGCATGGCTGAGAAACAAGCTCTGTGCCCTCACTTGTCCTGAACCTGCCTTTCCTTTGCTGCTTCTTCTTCTCGGGAAGTATTGTATGCTGCTAGCTCTCCTCCGCTTTTCAGCAAGGACGAGCTTAATGAGGACAGTCAGCAGCTGTTGAGCAGCCCAGATTTGGAGGAGAGGTCCACTGCTTCTTCTTGTAAGCGTGCAAATAAAGATGATGCGCCACGTGGGACCGGGTGTTGTGAGCGGTCAGGGACGTGGCCATGAGACTAGTGATAGTGACCTAAGCGATGAGCAGACCATAGTGGATGATGATGTAACCAATCGTGGCAGTTGGCTGAGGAGCGTTGCGCATGAGACAGCGGCAGGATGGCAACGTGCGGCTGAATTAGCAGGATGCAAGTGTGGCTGTAAGTAAGCAGGGAGGCAGCAATTTAAAATTTGGAGCCAAATGTGCCCGGGGTAGACTGTCTTCTACTCAGGAGCCTATCGGTCCAGAAACAACTAGCAGTGCACGGGTTCATAGAGGCAGCGGCAGGCAGTCAGCACACAGTGGTGGGTCTAAAATGCCATTCTTGTCAGTGTGGGAATTTCTCATCAAGTCGCTGAAAGACGTCAGCGTGGCCTTATGTCCGATTTGTGGGCAGAAGGTAAGGAGCAGACAGAGTGAAAATGATGGCACCATGGCCCTGGTTCAACACATGGAATGTCACCATAAAGTGCCCTGTGAAATGTGTCAGAGGAGTAGGACATTCATTCACAAGCAGGGTATTCAGAAATGGGTAGTTTTTCTTCACAAGTGACAGGAGAGGAGCAGAAGGAGCTGGAGGGTGATAAGGAAGACCAGGCAGATGACCCCAACACACCATGGCAGTATGCAGTGGAGATGAGGACAGGGAGTCCCTCCATGTCTCTTGCGCAAATGGCACGATGCATGCTACGTTGCTGGCATAGATACAGCTGTATGATAACCATTCGGCAGAGGAATGACTACTGGCTCTCCACCATGTTAGACCCTAGCTACTGCTCCAATATGGTGGCTTTTTTTTCACGCACTGAGAGGGGAAATAAACTCAACTACTATCGAGACATCCTATGTAGTCAGTTGGTCGCTGCCTATGTGCACCATCGCTCATTCTTATGATGTCTGACCAGGGGAGCCCTCTTCACTGCCATGACTGCTGGGGGGGGGGCTCAGCACCTGGCAGCAGGAGAGGAAGAGGAAGCCTGGTGCCCATGCAGGGGGCAGCAGCACCGGTACGGACCGCTGGGCTAACATTCGGAGTGAACCAGGTTTGGTTTGAACTTTGCTATATTTCGGATGGCAGACAAACCCAAATCTTTTCAGGTTAGTTTTGGACGAATCCACTAAAACGCCACTTAGTAGCACCATTTTAGTGCACATGTTGGCAGGAAAACAGGACTAGGGATGAAGATGAAGGGGTCTCACATGTCCCTACAAGTGATTCAGGGGGAGGCCTTTCCCGGATTGGCTCCCAGGCTGACAGACAGCCTGGAAAGAGCTAATCAGTGCTTCAGCAGGCAGGGAGGTGCCCTAGCAAAACAAGCAGAATTACATTCTGTTCTAGGCAATGAATGAAGTTGGTTGGGTCTTAAGGTGCCTGCAAAAGAAACGATCTTAGGGAGTCAGGGACAGTCAGAAATCAATCAAGGACGGTCAGTAATCAACAAGTTTGTATTCTATTGCGAGGGAGAGTGAAGGGTAGGCTGGTATTACAAAGAATAATTATGTGTATAGTATAGGTAGGGACAAGCATGGATGCTGGCAGCCACGAAGAGACAAGACAGGAGCTGTGGCTGTGCCTCCTAGCAGAACTGCAGCTTCCTCATTGCAGACCTCAAAAGCAGCAACCTGGAAGAAAATACTTTCCCCCCCCCCCATTTTGATTACTGCAGCAATTCACAAGGTATAGCAATGTCTATGTGTTCCAGACTTCAGGCTGTAATTGACTGCAAATGATTTGCAACCAAGTATTAAAACGTGAAAGTTTGATTTATGATTATTATTCTGTCCCATTACTTTTGGTTCCTTAACAAGTGGGAGGCACATATGCAAACTGTTGTAATTCCTACACTGTTCACCTGATTTGGATGTAAATAACCTCAAATTAAAGCTGACAGTCTGCAGTTAAAGCACATCTTGTTTGTTTCATTTCAAATCCATTGTGGTGGTGTATAGAGCCAAAAAATGTTAGAATTGTGTCGATGTCCCAATATTTATGGACCTGACTGTATATGGGTGAATGTAGACTTTATTCTGTATGAACCGAATCCCATTATCCTTCCAATGGTGAAATTTTTATTTCAACCATGTTTTCTTCTGAAAAATTGATGGGTGTTTGTAGACCTTTTGCGGTATTGACTGAATTACTTTGTCATGGGTCCAGCAGTAAACATAATGAAGACTCTAATGACAACACACCATCAGACTTTGCCTTTACCATCTAAGCTCAATTAAATCAAGCAGCTCCAGTAAGTTGTTTTTTATCTGCTCCATCTGCATTCTATCTCCACAGCACACAAGACATCACAGGAGAGCCTCTGCTTTGGAGTCCAAGTCCAATTTCTAAAGATCAGGAGTTCCATCAGAATTGTGCAACACATTCTTGCTCCCTGTGCAAAACAATAACAAAAGGACTCCGTAGGCATACACATTAGAGGAAGCTGAAGCCACATGTTGCTTACGGTGGTACATGTTTCTCCCTCTGAAGGAAGCTGGCAAGGTTCAGCCCGAACTTCCAGCTGGAAAACAGGGTTATAGCATAGACCTTCTGGGGTCTCACATAGGCCACAGGCAGGGAGGTCAGTGGTCTGGTGTTCCTCCCATCTCTCAGGTGGAGTAGGCAACCCTGGGATGAGTGGCTCTGGCTAAGGTCATTCTCGCACTTTTCTTATTGCAGATGGGTCATCTGGCCATACCTCCGGTGCTGACAACAGGACCAAAGGTTTCTCGAGGCAGATTAACGTTACATCAAATGGACCCTAAAGGGACTCCAAGGGTGTGTATTCTACCGTGTCCCCCTTATATAGGCTGTTGAAGGCCTGAGGAAGGTAACGGCGCTTCACAAAGTGCCTGTTAACATACAGCCCCTGCCCGGTCTTGTCATCTTGGATGAAGCCAGACCCCGTCTCAACCGAGAAATGCCACCTCTTTACCTTTCAGGGGCCACTATCTCTTCAGGTGCTGCCTGCATCTCAGGCACCTCATCACACCAACACATGCCGCCACAATTTAGCTGACATCTTGTTTCCTCTCTGGCTAGCACAGACTAGTGATGAAGGAGGGGCTTCAAGGAAGGAGCTTCCACTTCCTCTCCTTGCACCATAATATCGCTCCCTTATATATTGCAATTGTAACTTAAAGAGTTTTCCTTCTTTCTATATCTTTCTAGACTTTGTCCACGCTCTAGCACTCAGGTACTGGATATAATAAATTCTTACTTGTAATTAGCAATCCACAGGGTGATCTCCCTAACGGCAGGCAAAATCCTTTGCTCCATTATTTGTAAGGATGCCTTAATTTACTCTGATCCACAATGTCCATAGAGGCTTTCTCCATATCCAGACGTAGACTCACTGGTCTGTCCTGTGCTGCTGTAATAGTGTTCTCTATACTCCCTTAGCCTGGCCAGAGCCAAGGGGCTAAAATAGCAGCTACATTGTGAACAGCTCTGATTCACCTCCTAAATTAACTTCCTCCTCTGTTCATTCTCATCCTCAACACACACACTGACTTGACACCCCCAGCTATATTTATAAGTGGTGCCAGCACCGCCTAGGGGCGAATAAAGGTAAATGACACTGCCAGCCTGGGAATTACAGCATGATACCACAATACATTTGATATGACATTTAGCAAAAATGCCCACATATAGCACATAGTAGGGCACTGCATCAAGATGAATCAGGCGTGGATCAGCCAGGATTTCCACCAATGCCTGATGCATCAGACTAGATCATCCATGGTGCCACACCAACACTTTGACAAAATAGACGGGTTTCTTCTGGCTACCGGCCTCAGCTACTATTCTGATGCTGCCACCTGCCTGATGCCACACATCTGATGTCAAGTGCTCCTTCTTTCACCCAGCATCTTAGTCTGGTATTGCCAACCACCTCCACAGTATGTCACTCCTGATGCTGCCGCCACCTCCAGACTCGATCATTGTGCCACTCTGTGGTCTCGTCATGCTGCTGCCACCTCTAAACTCTGTCATTGTGCCACTCTGTGACCTTCTCCTGATGCTGCTGCTGCCACCCCCACACTGTCATTGTGCCACTCTGTGGCCTCCTCATTCTGCTTCCACCACACCACTATGTCATAGTGCCACTCTATGGCCTTCTCATGCTGTTCCCACCCTCCCCACTTCATGAATGGGCCACTATTTAGTCTTTTTGGTTTGGCTGACATCATCATTTATTTGACCCTTCTTCTGATCTGTCAGAAGGAAGGAAAAATGAGACTCACAACGGATCCTCTCTGTGTAGCGGCTGTAAGGCCTGTATGGTCCCATCAGAATTGGCTTATGATTTAGTAGCCAAAATCAGGAGTGTGGTACAAAACACAGAGGATATGCAAATATTCCATTCACGTGTCATCTCTGTTTTGGATCCACTCCAGTTTTTTTGGGCATTTGCAATACTGATGGATTACTGACCAAATGCTGACCGAGTGAAAGCGAATGCTCCACAGACAGGATCAGTTTTTTGGGGGTTATTGTTCTGATGGATCAGAGGAAGTGCAAAATAATCAGTGACATCTACACAAACTTACTGCTGACCCCCTCTCTACTCTGTCGGTAGGCTCTACTTGTTTAAGTGTTTAATAGAACAGGGTCTGTAGACATCTATGTGGAATCAGCTGATGACGGTGCAAAATGAGTGCGCTTCTTCTTGGAGTTAACATTGATCTGTAAGGCTTAGTTCATACGTGAGTTATATGGTCAGTTTTGGCCCCGTGACTGAGTGAAGTATGCAGTGAATCTAAGGGCTCTTTCACACCTGCGTTCTTTTCTTCCGGCATAGAGTTCCGTCGTCGGGGGTCTATGCCGGAAGAATCCTGATCAGGATTATCCCAATGCATTCTGAATGGAGAGAAATCCATTCAGGATGCATCAGGATGTCTTCAGTTCCGGAACGGAACGTTTTTTGGCCAGAGAAAATACCGCAGCATGCTGCGCTTTTTGCTCCGGCCAAAAATCCTGAAGACTTGCCGCAAGGCCGGATCCGAATTAATGCCCATTGAAAGGCATTGATCCGGATCCGGCCTTAAGCTAAACGTCGTTTCGGTGCATTGCCGGACCCGACATTTAGCTTTTTCAGAGTGGTTACCATGGCTGCCGGGACGCTAAAGTCCTGGCAGCCATGGTAAAGTGTAGCGGGGAGCGGGGGAGCAGCATACTTACCGTCCGTGCGGCTCCCCGGGCGCTCCAGAGTTCCGCACGGACTGTAAGGCTACATTCACACGTCAGTATTTTTCTATAATCAGATTTTCTGTCCGTTTTTTGCAGATCCGTTGTTCCTGAAAATGTTTCCGTATGTCATCCGTATGTCATCCGTTTTTTGCGGATCCGCAAAAAACGGAAACATGTATAAATTTCAATAAGCAAATAAAGTTGTTTGGATTTCTTGAAAAAATAAAAATAAAATTAAAATGTCATTTCCAGGAACGGATTCTGTATAAAACGGATGACATACGGAATGACATCCGTATGTCTTCCGTTTTTTGCGGATCCATTGACTTTGTATTGTACCAGGATCCGATTTTTCAGGAAAAGAATAGGACATGTTTTATATTTAAACGGACATGCGGAACGGAACAACGGAAACGGACAGCACACATTGTGCTGTCCGTTTTTTTCCAGGACCCATTGAAAATGAATGGGTCCAGATCTGGTCCAGATCTGTTCCAGAAAAAACGGAACAGATCTGAAAAGAAAAAACGGACGTGTGAATGGACCCTAAGTATACCGCTCCCCCGCTCCCCGCTCCTACTATGGCAACCAGGACTTTAATAGCGTCCTGGGTGCCATAGTAACACTGAAAGCATTTTGAAGACGGCTCCGTCTTCAAATGCTTTCAGTACACTTGCGTTTTTCCGGATCCGGCGGGCACCTCCGGCAACGGAAGTGCACGCTGGATCCCAACAACGCAAATGTGAAAGAGGCCTTAGTGCAACACCTGTCATCTGCATGTCATACGGACTCACAGAATTTTTTCACTACGAAAGCAGACTCCCTATATGTGTTACTGCAAGGCACAGTGTTCTACACCACTATAAAGGCTCTCTGCAGCCAGGAAATAGCAGTTTTTTAACGAAATTCGCCGCGAATATATTCGGATCAAACAAAAGTTTTCCCCAAAAATTCGGAAAACCGGCGAATCAAATTTCTGAAAAATTTGCTTATCTCTAATTATCACTACTACAACTACTACTATTATTGCTACTACTATCCATAGACAGCCTTGTATGTTCTATGCTATACTACTCCTGCTGCCACCACTATTGTTGCCGACATGCCACTATATCTGTACCGTGCCCTTTCCACATCCCCATTGCACTGCTACTGCTCCCAATTAAAAAGTGTAATTTTTTTGGCTCATTCAAAACGAGCCACTTTTTCTTCTGACAATCAACACTTGTGCATGCCGCTAATCTCTATTATTAAATTTGAAATACCTTATTAAAATCTCATTTTTAACCATTACAAATGTAGCTGCAAATAACATTTTACCATACTATTCCTATAGATACCCATTCATTTTAGAACATCTACATCAACCAAAACATTCTAAACACTCAACTCATACCCTGCACTGGCCTGACGCCGTAAAGGTATAGAGCCAAGTGTAACAGTGTTGAAAGGTTCATGAATGTAAACCGCCCTTTTAAAATCCTGTGTTTTGCCCCTGATCAGGTTCTACCAAGAACAATTTAATGGAAAGGAGAAATGTACATCTAAACACTTAGGCTCCTTTTACACGGGAGAGAATTCCGTGTGGGTGCAATGCGTGAGGTGAACACATTGCACCCGCACTGAATCCGGACCCATTCACTTCAATGGGGCTGTGCAGATGAGCGGTGATTTTCACCCTTCACTTGTGTGCTGCGTTAAAATCGAAGCTTGTTCTATATTCTGCGTTTTTCATGCAACGCAGTCCCCATAGAAATGAATGGGGATGTGTGAAAATCTTCTATCTTCATTCAGCAGGACCTGCTCTGACGTCCCTGCGCTCACCATGTGGTGAGCGTGATTACGTCATCAAAGGTCCTTTTGCAGGACCTGAAAGATGAAGAAAGAAGACAATGCCGGCTGCGCGAACAAGAGGATGAGGTGAGTTACATTTTTTTATTTTTTAACCCCTCAAGCAACATTTTAGTAAGCATTCTGTAATAAGAATGCTATTATTTTTCTTTATAACCATGTTATAAGGGAAAATAATAAAATAAATAGAACACCTAACACAAACCCGAACTTCAGTGAAAAAGTCCGGGTTCGGGTCTGGGTACCACATTCCGTTTTTTCTCATGCGCTTGCAAAATGCATTGCACTCGCGCAGAAAAACCTGAACATCGGTACGCAATTGCAGACAAAACTGACTGCAATTGCATGCCTACTCGCGTGGGTTTCCCACAATGCACACGCAATGCATCCAGAGCAAATCCAGGACGCCCGTGTGAAAGAGGCCTTACTCATAAATAGGGATGAGCGAACCCGAACTGTATAGTTCGGGTTCGTACCGAATTTTGGGGTGTCCGTGACACGGACCCGAACCCGAACATTTTCGTAAAAGTCCGGGTTCGGGTTCGGTGTTCGGCGCTTTCTTGGCGCTTTTTGAAAGGCTGCAAAGCAGCCAATCAACAAGCGTCATACTACTTGCCCCAAGAGGCCATCACAGCCTTGCCTACTATTGGCATGGCTGTGATTGGCCAGTGCACCATGTGACCCAGCCTCTATATAAGCTTGGGTCACGTTGCGCTGCACGTCACTCTGCTGATTCAAGCATAGGGAGAGGTTGCAGCTGCGACATTAGGGCGAGATTAGGCAGTGATTAACTCCTCCAAAAGACTTCATTCTGTGATTGATCTGCAGCTGTGGATCATTGAAGTGCTAATATCGACTTGCTCACTTTTTTGAGGCTGCCCAGAGCGTTTTTAGATCACTTTTTTCTGGGGTGATCGGCGGCCATTTTGTGACTTGTGGTGCGCCAGCACAAGCTACCACCAAGTGCATTTAACCATCAATAGTGTGGTTATTTTGTGCTATATCCTACATCAGCTGCAGGCTGAGCCTGTGTCACCTAAGTGCATTTAACCATCAACAGTCTGGTTATTTTTTGGCCATATACTACATCAGCTGCAGGCTGAGCCTGTGTCACCGAAGTGCATTTAACCATCAACAGTCTGGTTATTTTTTGGCCATATACTACATATGGTGCAGGCTGAGCCTGTGTCACCCAAGTGCATTTAACCATCAATAGTGTGGTTATTTTTTGGCCATATACTACATCAGGGGCAAGTTGAGCCTGTCACCCAGCGCCTAAAAAATAGACCTGACATTTCTATTCAACCAAATCTGTACTGTTTTAGCTGGTCAAGTTATTTGTAGTGACCGTAAAAGCACATTTTTTGTTCTGGGTTGAAAAACTATTCCCAAATTTGCCATTCTCAAAATTGTGGTGAACGGGAACAATGAGGAAAACATCTAATAAGGGACGCGGACGTGGACATGGTCGTGGTGGTGTTAGTGGACCCTCTGGTGCTGGGAGAGGACGTGGCCGTTCTGCCACAGCCACACGTCCTAGTGAACCAACTACCTCAGGTCCCAGTAGCCAGCAGAATTTACAGCGATATTTTGTGGGGCCCAATGCCGTTCTAAGGATGGTAAGGCCTGAGCAGGTACAGGCATTAGTCAATTGGGTGGCCGACAGTGGATCCAGCACGTTCACATTATCTCCCACCCAGTCTTCTGCAGAAAGCGCACAGATGGCGCATGAAAACCAAGCCCATCAGTCTGTCACATCACCCCCATGCATATCAGGGAAACTGTCTGAGCCTCAAGTTATGCAGCAGTCTCTTATGCTGTTTGAAGACTCTGCTGCCAGGGTTTCCCAAGGGCATCCACCTAGCCCTTCCCCAGGGGTGGAAGAGATAGAATGCACTAACGCACAACCACTTATGTTTCCTGATGATGAGGACATGGGAATACCACCTCAGCACGTCTCTGATGATGACGAAACACAGGTGCCAACCAGGGGCGTACATAGAAATCATTGGGCCCCATAGCAAGAATCTGAATTGGGCCCCCCAATTCCACCCGCTACCCATCCCACCACCTGCTCTTGCGTGTTTTCCATTTTTTTTTTCCGTTGTTCTTTTTTTTTTTTTTTTTTCGTTAAGGCGTTTACTGTACAGGTTCTTTTTTAAAATATTTTAACAGTGCAGACATTTTCGGGTGTGGCAATACCTAATATGATTTTTTTTATTGTTTATATATTATTATATGTAAAATTGGGGTGATTTAAACGTTTAATATATCAGTGTTTTTTATTTTATATTTTTTTCACCTTTTTTTACTATTAATCTATAAAAAAGAATGCTATTAATTGTGGGACCTGAGGGGTTAAATTACGGGTGGCGGTGCACTGTCCTGAGTCCTCTATATAATAATAAGCCTTATAGAATAGTGTTCCCCAACCATGCTTTCTGCTGCCCTCTTCCCCCCACTAACCATCCCCCCATGACACAGTACTCTAAATTAGCAATTTAACAGCAGAGTTCATTGGGGGGGTTACTCCTCCTGAGTCCTCTATATAATAATAACCCTTATAGAACAGTTCCCCCCCCAACCCTGCAGGAACTCTGCTTGCTGCTCCTGCCCTTTTCCCACCAATAGCCATCCCTCACCACCCCCCATGAACTTTTTTAAACGTAGAGTCTGTCACTCACTGCTGTGAGTGTACAACTTACTCTGTCCTTGGTGGCAGACTGGCAGCGGCACACAACAGGCCAGGGGCAAGCCGACGATGCTGGGGGCTGGTTGGAGTTGGGTCTCAGTGGAACTGGTGGCAGTATGAGGCAGGTGGTGAGCGCGGTAAACACAAGACTGCCACCCTGCCCAACCACCCGCCTGCACAGTTCTTCTCTGATCTGTCTGCTGAGCCTGTGACTCGCACACTGGCCAATCAGCAGCAGGAGCTTTGTACCACTAAATGCTGATTGGCCAGTTCAGTGCGAGCGCCCAGCAAACCGAGGAGAATGAGCGGCGTTGCAGTATGTCACTGGCTGGGTCGGGGTGGGGAGCCTGAGCAGAGGGGAAGCGGGGCCCGTCTAAGCTCCAGATAGGAGTCGGGACAGAAGACTGTAGCAAATAACAGGAGCATTGATAAAGACATAACTACAAACATAGGGGCGGGGCCTTCCATGCACTTCGGGCCCCCCCTTGCCACGGGCCCCATAGCAGCTGCGTGCGCTGCCTATATTGGCGGTACGCCACTGGTGCCAACTGCTGCGTCTTTCTGCAGTGTGCAGACTGAACAGGAGGTCAGGGATCAAGACTGGGTGGAAGACGATGCAGGGGACGATGAGGTCCTAGACCCCACATGGAATGAAGGTCGTGCCACTGACTTTCACAGTTCGGAGGAAGAGGCAGTGGTGAGACTGAGCCAACAGCGTAGCAAAAGAGGGAGCAGTGGGCAAAATCAGAACACCCGCCGCCAAGAGACTCCGCCTGCTACTGACCGCCGCCATCTGGGACCGAGCACCCCAAAGGCAGCTTCAAGGAGTTCCCTGGCATGGCACTTCTTCAAACAATGTGCTGACGACAAGACCCGAGTGGTTTGCACGCTGTGCCATCAGAGCCTGAAGCGAGGCATTAACGTTCTGAACCTTAGCACAACCTGCATGACCAGGCACCTGCATGCAAAGCATGAACTGCAGTGGAGTAAACACCTTAAAAACAAGGAAGTCGGGGGCGTGGCTAGGCTGCTGAACGAGATGGCTGCCTGAGTACAGAGCTCCTGCACCTCAGCGACTATAACCCTGCCTGCCTTAGATGAACAACACCCCAGGCGACATCATGGGGAAAACAAAAAAGCAATTGCAGAAGCTGCAGGACGGCAATCTGGAGAGCTACTTTGATTGGGGAAGATTCAAAGATGGCGCAGACGACGCTGACAGAGCGGCACTAAGCTCACCGATATGTGCAATGTCACCAACACATCCTGCACGGTCGCCCTCCCCACCGGACATCTCCGACAGCACTGTCCTCCTGCATCACTCACCTCCGTCTCTCCCACCGACACCGGAGGAGGCCAAAGCTGCAGCACAAGCTCACCACAGGATCCAAGATGGCGCCCGTCCTCCTGCCCAGCGTGACCAGCCGCCTAATCCTCCGCACCCCCAACTGCATATGGGACACACCGGGTGCAGAACCCAGCTGAGTGAGTACACCTCAAATGCCAATACCACCCCAGATCCCTTCCAATTGCTCCCCACCTCTGACAAGCCAGTCACTGAGGATTCCTTAAAGAATATGCTACTAGCTCTGAAATCCTCTCTACAGACGGACATAGCAGGGCTGATTAACCCTCTTACTGCTAGACTGCAGAAAGCAGAAGAGAAAATCCAACATGTGGAAACAAAGATGGGCGATTTTGCTGTGTCCCAGAATACTGTTATAGACGCCCACAACACCTTAGCTGATGAGCTAGAAGCCATTAAATTAAAAATGGCAGACCTAGAAGACCGTTCTAGGCGCAACAATGTAAAGTTCAGGGGTATTCCTGAAGAAGTTGCCCCTCAAGAGTTGCAAACTTATTTAAAGGGTTTAATAAAAGCACTCCTACCACAGATTCCTACACCGGACATGATTATTGACAGGGCCCACAGGCTTCCTAAGCCCCAACACCTGGGTCCGAGTGTCCCGCGTGATACATTGGCGCGCATTCATTTCTTCCACACCAAAGAGGCACTTATGGCCGCGGCGCGTAACATGAACTCATTACCTGCTCCGTATCAGAAAATTAAGCTTTTCACGGACCTCTCTATGGTCACCCTTCGCCGGCGCAGATCACTGCTGCCCATCACGACAGCCCTCCGGGATAATGATTTCCCTTATAAATGGGGATACCCCCTGAAGATCCTTGTCCGGAAAAATGGACAGACCCATGCTATCAAAACCCTAGAAGAGGGGAAACAGCTGCTTCATCTGTGGCAAATCCCACTATCTTTAAATACAGCGGACACAGACCCTGCTTCCGTATCCTCTAATGCCGTCCCTACAGCGGTGGGCTGATAACCCTGGATACCCCCGCAACAGAAGACATCATCTACAGCAGGGCTGACACAAGGGTGAAGTTCTGATCACTCTTCCCCCCCTGGCTTCCTTGGGACATTACATTCGGGCATCCCAAAAGCATCCTATGGTTATGGTGCAGGCCCTCTGATACCTTGTCTTTTTTCTTCTTTGTTTAGTTCACTTTGATTCTAGCACCGAACTCTCGCCTTACCTATACTTAGACGGTTACCACCGTCTCGTTTATTGCATACTAAGATTTAGACGGCGATCTCCGTCTTATCTGTCTTGTTTGTTATCTCACCCACCCTCCCTCCTTCCTCCCTTTCTTTCCCTCAATAGTGCATAGTAATTGTAATCTTACGATTTGATATTGCATACTTTTACTGGGTACTTTTATTTTTGCAGGAGTTCGGATAATCATACTCCTTTGACATCATGGGCCTCAAGATTATGTCCCTAAATGTCAAGGGCCTTAATTGTCCTCAGAAAAGGTCCTACATGTGGAAAGAGGCTCTGACAGCTAATGCTGATGTTTTATGTATTCAGGAGACTCATCTACTACAAGCAGACGCCGATAGAATACGCCACCGCCTGTTTCCTAATGTTCTGCATTCCCACTGTGACAGGAAGAAGAGAGGTACCCTGATTGCTGTCAAAAACACTGTTGCCTATACTCCATCAAAACCAAAATTGACCCAAGCGGTCGCTATGTTATTCTAGTTTGCTCCATCAATAACATCACATATACACTAGTTAACTTATATGCCCCTAACTCCAGACAATTGACATTCCTACACAAACTGATGCGCAAAGTAAATAAGCTCAAACAGGGGAAAGTAATCCTCTGTGGGGATTTTAATACCACTTTACAACCTGACATTGACTCCACATCTCCTGCAAGGAGACTTGATAAAGGAGTTGCCTCCTTCCTGCGTTCTGAGGGCCTAAACGACGTATGGAGAGCCCAACATAGCCTATAGAGGGACTTTACCTTCTTCTCCCCGATACATATGACATACTCAAGGATAGATATGTTTATGGTGGACCATTCCTCCCTACTCCACACAATATCTACCGAAATCGGACTTATCAAATGGTCAGACCACGCCCCGATTGCTATTACCCTTGAGGAACAGTTTCAATCTCCAAGAGCCCCTATTTGGAGAAATAACGCATTTCTCTACAATAACCCGAAGCATGTTTTGGAACTTTCTAATCAGTTGAACGAATACTTTCATTTTAACAATGGATCAGTTTCAAACCAATTTGTCTTGTGGCAAGCCCACAAAGCGTTTATACGGGGATCTTTGATTAAGCTGAACTCCACAGTAAGGAAACTTAGAGAGCGAGACATTACACAAACTCTAGAACACATTGCCGACCTAGAGGCCACAAATAAACCCTCCCCTACTCCCCAGACTTCTAATGAACTTAGACTTGCACGGAATAAACTTAGCAACCTACTACTCCAAAACTACCATAAATCCCTTTTAAGGCTTCGATCCAAATTTTATTCCCAAGGAAACAAAGCGGGCAGACTTTTAGCACAACAGTTAAAGGCCCAGCAATCAAAGTCAAAAATCTCCCATCTGATACACCCTACCACTAAGGCGAAACTAATAGATCCCAGAGACATTGCCAACCAATTTAAATCATATTACCAAGCGCTATACAACTTAAGAGATGACACTCCACTACCTGAGAACTACTCTGCTTTAGTAGAGGAGTTCCTCTCGCAAGTGTCCCTTCCTACCCTTTCCCAGCCACAATTACAACGCTCCATTTTCAATCACAGAAATCAAGAAAGTGATCTCATCCCTCCCAATAGGCAAATCCCCTGGCCCCGACGGACTTTCTAATGAATACTTTCGCCACTTCCAACATATTTTAGCTCCTTACATGTTGGAATTATTTAGCGCAATACAAGAGGGACACACTTTCCCCCCAGCCATGCTAGAGGCACTTATTGTCACCATCCCAAAACCTGGCAAAACACCAGATATACCCCAGAATTTCCGACCCATCTCATTGCTTAACTCTGATGTTAAAATTTTTACCAAAGTCATTGCTAACAGATTAGCTCCTCTTCTCCCATTACTGATCCACCCGGACCAAACCGGGTTTGTGCCAGGCCGACAAGCTTCTGATAATACCAGGCGAATTGTGGACTTATTCAATTACGCCGAGGTGCGTGGCCTCCCAATGCTCGCGATCACATTGGATGCGGAAAAAGCGTTTGATCGCCTGCATTGGGACTATGCATTTTCGACACTCCGTCACATGGGTTTTTCAGGACAAATATTACAAGCCATCCACTGCCTATATTCTTCTCCCTCCGCGAAAGTTTGGGTCAATGGAGTACTGTCAGATACATTCGGGATCACTAATGGTTCTAGACAAGGGTGCCCCTTATCACCCCTATTATTTATTTTAGCATTAGAACCTCTAGCACAGACTATAAGAAACTCATCTTCAATAGCAGGGATGGAAATAGGGGGAAAATCCCATAAAATCACTCTTTACGCAGATGACATCATTCTCACTCTAACTGACCCCATCAACTCGTTAGACACAGCCCTCAGAATGATCTCACACTATAGCTCCCTTTCCTACTATAAGATTAACAACACTAAATCCCAAGCACTGACCATTAACATACCCCAGGAGGAAAGGGCCACCCTACAATCTTCCCATGAACTAGACTGGCAATCATCAGAGATCCCATATTTAGGAGTAAAGATTACTTCACCTTGTTCCCTTCTTTATGATAGGAACTATCACCCCCTTCTAACCACTCTATCGCGCGACTTGACCAGCTTCGCCATGAAGGCATTGTCTTGGGTAGGTAGAGTAGCTTCTTTCCAGATGTTGAGCCTCCCCAAGCTCATATATATATTCCGCGCCCTACCGATCCCGGTCCCTGCAACATTCTTCAAAAAGGCACAGTCGATTTTAGGCAAATATATCTGGGGTCCAACTAAACCCAGAGTAGCACGAGCATTATTGATTAAGAAAAAATATGCTGGAGGATTAGGCCTCCCTGACATTAAGGACTACTTCAGAGCCATAACACTTTCCTTTGCTCGGGAATGGTGGATCCCTGACAATACAAAAGCCTGGTTTCAGATTGAGTCCCATACAATCAAACATGCTACCTTAAAAGATTATCTGATCCACTCGTTATGGAACCCTTCCAAATTACACAATGAATTATTGACAGTACGGCATGTTGGCAACCTTTGGTCCACGGTCCACAGAGCGCAGGCAAACTCCAAATCCACCCTATTATCCCAAGCAGACATAAGCGTACTGGAACTCAGCATCACTGACATCAATCTGACAGTTTGGCGGAGAAAGGGGATCATCTCCTTATCCCAAATAATGACAGATGACTGCCTACTTCCCTTTGAATCACTTCACAGTCTATTCGCATTACCGCACACAGAATTTTATAACTACTTGCGAATACGACATTTCATTGCAAACATTAAACAATCTCCACCTTCAATAAATTCTTGCATTCTAAGACTATTTCAATTCCCTTCCCTCTTCAGAAGACACACCACACGATATATATACGACATATTAGGAGACAAAACTACGTTCACTAAGACCTTACCAATAAAAAATTGGGAAACTGAGCTAGGGAAGACCTTCTTAGATGATGATTGGAACCTGGCTATTGGGTTTCTGGCGTCTAATTTTAAATGTGTCACCCATTATGAGGCAGGGCTTAAGACCCTATTACAATGGTACCTCACCCCACAGAGACTTCACACAATCTAACCCTCATCCTCCCCACTTTGTTGGCGAGGTTGCGGAGCCAGAGGATCCTTACTTCATATTCTGTGGGATTGTCCAATACTCACCCCCTACTGGCACAGTGTTTTTGACTTGATATCGGGGCTGGCAACCCATAAGATTAAACCTATCCCGGAGCTAGCTCTCTTATTTCTGGGTATACACACTATCCCCCCGGTATTTAGGAACATCATAGGGCATGTTTTACTTAGCGCTAAGCTGATTATTACAGTAGGTGTTTGTGAGATTGTGCTTTTAGCACGACAGCGTCGCGCTGATACTCGGCAACATGGTGCCGAGATCTCGCACTCACTGGAATAGTGACGGCACATCCCAGCAAGCGCGTCATAGAAGCGACGGGAGATCCGACTTGGATTCCCGCCAATTCTACACGTGTGCGGCGTTTGTTATGAATCCTGAGGGGGAAGTCCCCGCCGGATTTTAAATAAAAATCCGGCCTGGGTCCCCCCTCAGGAGCATACCGGGCCCTTAGGTCTGTTATGGGTTGTAAGGAGAGCCCCCCCTACGCCGAAAAAAACGGCGTAGGGGGTCCCCCTACAATCCATACCAGACCCGTATCCAAAGCACGCTACCCGGCCAGCCAGGAAGGGAGTGGGGACGAGCGAGCGCCCCCCCCCCTCCTGAGCCGTACCAGGCTGCATGCCCTCAACATGGGGGGGTTGGGTGCTCTGGGGCAGGGGGCGCACTGCGGCCCCCCCACCTCAGAGCACCCTGTCCCCATGTTGATGAGGACAGGGCCCCTTCCCGACAACCCTGGCCGTTGGTTGTCGGGGTATGCGGGCGGGAGGCTTATCGGAATCTGGGAGCCCCCTTTAATAAGGGGGCCCCCAGATACCGGCCCCCCACCCTAAGTGAATGAGTATGGGGTACATCGTACCCCTACCCATTCACCTGCAAGAAAAGTGGTAAAAACACAAATAAACCACACAGTGTATTAAAATATTTTATTTTTCTGCTCCGGAGGCCGCCCCCTGTCTTCTTTATTAGCTCTTTTACCAGGGGGGCTCTTCTTCTTCCGCTATCCCGACGGGTCTTCTCCGCTATCCGGGGGGTCTTCTCAACTCTCCGGGGTTCTCCTTCTGTCTTCTCCGCTATCCGGGGGGGTCTTCTCAACTCTCCGGGGTTCTCCTTCTGTCTTCTCCGCTATCCGGGGGGGTCTTCTCAACTCTCCGGGGTTCTCCTTCTGTCTTCTCCTTCTGTCTTGTTGACTCGGCGCACCCCGGTTCTTCGTCTCGCGAGACTCGGCGCACCCCGGTTCTTCGTCTCGCGAGACGTCTCGCGAGACGAAGAACCGGGGTGCGCCGAGTCAACAAGACAGAAGGAGAAGACAGAAGGAGAACCCCGGAGAGTTGAGAAGACCCCCCCGGATAGCGGAGAAGACAGAAGGAGAACCCCGGAGAGTTGAGAAGACCCCCCCGGATAGCGGAGAAGACAGAAGGAGAACCCCGGAGAGTTGAGAAGACCCCCCGGATAGCGGAGACGACCCGTCGGGATAGCGGAAGAAGAAGAGCCCCCCCTGGTAAAAGAGCTAATAAAGAAGACAGGGGGCGGCCTCCGGAGCAGAAAAATAAAATATTTTAATACACTGTGTGGTTTATTTGTGTTTTTACCACTTTTCTTGCAGGTGAATGGGTAGGGGTACGATGTACCCCATACTCATTCACTTAGGGTGGGGGGCCGGTATCTGGGGGCCCCCTTATTAAAGGGGGCTCCCAGATTCCGATAAGCCTCCCGCCCGCATACCCCGACAACCAACGGCCAGGGTTGTCGGGAAGGGGCCCTGTCCTCATCAACATGGGGACAGGGTGCTCTGAGGTGGGGGGGCCGCAGTGCGCCCCCTGCCCCAGAGCACCCAACCCCCCCATGTTGAGGGCATGCAGCCTGGTACGGCTCAGGAGGGGGGGGGGCGCTCGCTCGTCCCCACTCCCTTCCTGGCTGGCCGGGTAGCGTGCTTTGGATACGGGTCTGGTATGGATTGTAGGGGGACCCCCTACGCCGTTTTTTTCGGCGTAGGGGGGGCTCTCCTTACAACCCATAACAGACCTAAGGGCCCGGTATGCTCCTGAGGGGGGGACCCAGGCCGGATTTTTATTTAAAATCCGGCGGGGGCTTCCCCCTCAGGATTCATAACAAACGCCGCACACGTGTAGAATTGGCGGGAATCCAAGTCGGATCTCCCGTCGCTTCTATGACGGCTCTGTCTCCATCGCGGCAAGCCAGCTCGGCGCTGGCTCCCGCGATGGGGCTCGTAGGTGCTCAATCTCGCCGAGAAAGAGAGCGAGATTGACACAAAATCGGGTTCACCTACTGTACTCGTCACTGGAAGCAACCAACCTCCCCGACCTTAGCTGAGGTCATACAAGAGGTTAACTCGTCGTGTAGATATGAAAATTCATTATCTTGCACAACTATTTCTCCTAAATCTAAGCAACTTACCTGGGGTCCTTGGATCCACAATCCTAACTACTCACCCTAAATTTAAGATGAATGTACACCACTCAATGCTGAGAGATATCACCAAATGTTACTTAAAGACCCTTCCTTTCCTTCCCTCTTTCTCCTTCCCCCCTGTTCCCCTTGATTGTTATGGTCTTTTGTTGTAAACTTTAATATACTATGTTTATACTACAATAACTATATACATACTACGCTTTAGGAGCAAACCTATTGTATAAGCGTGTACAAATGCTTTCTTGATGTAGAATATCAGATGTATGACTTTATTGTTATGCTTTATTGAAAAACCAATAAAAACGATTTACTCTAAAAACAAGGAAGTCACTCAGGCTCCCCCTGCTACCTCTTCTGTTGCTGCCGCCTCGGCCTCTTCTGATGCTGCCGCCGCCTCGGCCTCTTCTGCTGCTGCTGCCGCCGCCTCGGCCTCTTCCTCTGCCTCTGGAGGAACGTTGGCACCTGCCGCCCAGCAAACATGGGATGTACCACCAACACCACCACCTGCGTCACCAAGCATCTCAACCATGTCACACGGCAGCGTTCAGCTCTCCATCTCACAAACATTTGAGAGAAAGCGTAAATTCCCACCTAGCCACCCTCGATCCCTGGCCCTGAATGCCAGCATTTCTAAACTACTGGCCTTTGAAATGCTGTCATTTAGGCTGGTGGACACACACAGCTTCAAACAGCTCATGTCACTTGCTGTCCCATAGTATGTTGTTCCCAGCCGCCACTACTTCTCCAAGAGAGCCGTGCCTTCCCTGCACAAACAAGTGTCCGATAAAATCAAGTGTGCACTGCGCAACGCCATCTGTGGCAAGGTCCACCTAACCACAGATACGTGGACCAGTAAGCACGGCCAGGGACGCTATATCTCCCTAACTGCACACTAGGTAAATGTAGTGGCGGCTAGGCCCCAGGCGGAGAGCTGTTTGGCGCACGTCCTTCCGCCGCCAAGGATTGCAGGGCAACATTCTTTGCCTCCTGTCTCCTCCTCCTCCTACACAGCTTCCTTCTCCTCTTCTTCCACCTGCTCATCCAGTCAGCCACACACCTTCACCACCAACTTCAGCACAGCCCGTGGTAAACGTCAGCAGGCCATTCTGAAACTCATATGTTTGGGGGACAGGCCCCACACCGCACAGGAGTTGTGGCGGGGTATAGAACAACAGACCGACGAGTGGTTGCTGCCGGTGAGCCTCAAGCCCGGCCTGGTGGTGTGCGATAATGGGCGAAATCTCGTTGCAGCTCTGGGACTAGCCGGTTTGACGCACATCCCTTGCCTGGCGCATGTGCTGAATTTGGTGGTGCAGAAGTTCATTCGCAACTACCCCGACATGTCAGAGCTGCTGCATAAAGTGCGGGCTGTCTGTTCGCGCTTCCGGCGTTCACACCCTGCCGCTGCTCGCCTGTCTGCGCTACAGCGTAACTTCGGCCTTCCCGCTCACCGCCTCATATGCGACGTACCCACCAGGTGGAACTCCACCTTGCATATGCTGGACAGACTGTGCGAGCAGCAGCAGGCCATAGTGGAGTTTCAGCTGCAGCACGCACGGGTCAGTCGCACTGCGGATCAGACACACTTCACCACCAATGACTGGGCCTCCATGCGAGACCTGTGTGCCCTGTTGCGTTGTTTCGAGTACTCCACCAACATGGCCAGTGGCAATGACGCCGTTATCAGTGTTACAATACCACTTCTATGTCTCCTTGAGAAAACACTTAGGGCGATGATGGAAGAGGAGGTGGCCCAGGAGGAAGAGGAGGAAGAGGGGTCATTTTTAGCACTTTCAGGCCAGTCTCTTCGAAGTGACTCAGAGGGAGGTTTTTTGCAACACCAGAGGCCAGGTACAAATGTGGCCAGACAGGGCCCACTACTGGAGGACGAGGAGGACGAGGATGAGGAGGAGGTGGAGGAGGATGAGGATGAAGCATGTTCACAGCGGGGTGGCACCCAAAGCAGCTCGGGCCCATCACTGGTGCGTGGCTGGGGGGAAACACAGGACGATGACGATACGCCTCCCACAGAGGACAGCTTGTCCTTACCTCTGGGCAGCCTGGCACACATGAGCGACTACATGCTGCAGTGCCTGCGCAACGACAGCAGAGTTGCCCACATTTTAACGTGTGAGGACTACTGGGTTGCCACCCTGCTGGATCCCCGCTACAAAGACAATGTGCCCACCTTACTTCCTACACTGGAGCGTGATAGGAAGATGCGCGAGTACAAGCGCACGTTGGTAGACGCGCTACTGAGAGCATTCCCAAATGTCGCAGGGGAACCAGTGGAAGCCCAAGGCGAAGGCAGAGGAGGAGCAAGAGGTCGCCAACGCAGCTGTGTCACGGCCAGCTCCTCTGAGGGCAGGGTTAGCATGGCAGAGATGTGGAAAAGTTTTGTCACCACGCCACAGCTAACTGCACAACCACCTGATACGGAACTTGTTAGAAGGAGGCAACATTTCACTAGCATGGTGGAACAGTACCTGTGCACACCCCTCCACGTACTGACTGATGGTTCGGCCCCATTCAACTTCTGGGTCTCCAAATTGTCCACGTGGCCAGAGCTAGCCTTTTATGCCTTGGAGGTGCTGGCCTGCCCGGCGGCCAGCGTTTTGTCTGAACGTGTATTCAGCACAGCAGGGGGCGTCATTACAGACAAACGCAGCCGCCTGTCTACAGCCAATGTGGACAAGCTGACGTTCATAAAAATGAACCAGGCATGGATCCCACAGGACCTGTCCATCCCTTGTGCAGATTAGATATTAACTACCTCCCCTTAACCATATATTATTCTACTCCAGGGCACTTCCTCATTCAATACTATTTTTAATTTCATTTTACCATTATATTGCGGGGCAACCCAAAGTTGAATGAACCTCTCCTCTGTCTGGGTGCCGGGGCCTAAATGTGTGACAGTGGCCTGTTCCAGTGGTGGGTGACGTGAAGCCTGATTCTCTGCTATGACATGAAGACTGATTCTGCGCTGACATAAGGCCAGATTCTCTGTTACGGGACCTCTCTCCTCTGCCTGGGCCTAAATGTGTGACAGTGGCCTGTTCCAGTGGTGGGTGACGTGAAGCCTGATTCTCTGCTATGACATGAAGACAGATTCTGTGCTGACATAAGGGCAGATTCTCTGTTACTGGACCTCTCTCCTGTGCCTGGGTGCCTGTGCCTAAATGTGTGACAGTGGCCTGTTCCAGTGGTGGGTGACGTGAAGCCTGATTCTCTGCTATGACATGAAGACAGATTCTGTGCTGACATAAGGCCAGATTCTCTGTTACGGGACCTCTCTCCTCTGCCTGGGTGCCGGGGCCTAAATATGTGACAGTGGCCTGTTCCAGTTGTGGGTGACGTGAAGCCTGATTCTCTGCTATGACATGAAGACAGATTCTGTGCTGACATAAGGCCAGATTCTCTGTTACGGGACCTCTCTCCTCTGCCTGGGTGCCTGGGCCTAAATGTGTGACAGTGGCCTGTTCCAGTGGTGGGTGACGTGAAGCCTGATTCTCTGCTATGACATGAAGACAGATTCTGTGCTGACATAAGGCCAGATTCTCTGTTACTGGACCTCTCTCCTCTGTCTGGGTGCCGGGGCCTAAATATGTGACAGTGGCCTGTTCCAGTGGTGGGTGACATGAAGCCAGATTCTCTGCTATGGCATGAAGAGACTGATTCTCTGCTGACATGAAGCCAGATTCTTTGCTATGGCATGAAGAGACTGATTCTCTGCTGATGTGAAGCCAGATTCTCTGCTATGGGACCTCTGTCCAATTGATATTGGGTCATTTTTATTTTTTTTATTTTTATTTTAATTCATTTCCCTATGCACATTTGTTTGCAGGGGATTTACCTACATGTTGCTGCCTTTTGCAGCCCTCTAGCTCTTTCCTGGGCTGTTTTACAGCCTTTTTAGTGCCCAAAAGTTTGGGTCCCCATTGACTTCAATGGGGTTCGGGTTCGGGACGAAGTTCGGTTCGTGTTCGGATCCCGAACCTGAACATTTCTGGGAAGTTCAGCCGAACTTCTCGAACCCGAACATCCAGGTGTTCGCTCAACTCTACTCATAAATTGTCTTCTATATTTGGAGGCCCCCATTATTACCAGGTGTGTTATTTTCCCCAAAGTACATTTATTTGTATACATTTCATTATAACATCAGCTTTAGTCTTATTTTGTTTTATAAAATAAATGGGAGAAGTCTAATACCTTTCTGGATTGAGTTTCTTTATTTATGAGCTGAAACCATAATTAATGTTTGCCTGGTGTCCTGGGAACTAGAGAAGAGCTTCATGAATGAAGACAGCTGTGTTTGTTGTCAAAGTAAAACAACCTTTGTTAGCCTTACAAATACCAAATCATATAATTTGCTAAATCGTTGCGTTTTCATTTCAGCTTGGGCGGAACTCAAATTAGCAAAGTTTAACAATAAGGTTTTATTCATGCGAGCGTATTTTTCATCCATGTGCTATCTGTATTTTATTTTTAGTAATGCACACTAACCCATTCATTTCTAGAGGGCCATGCACACATCTGTTTTTTTTTTTATCCATGTTGCCGTTCTGCAAATTATGGAACATGTCCTATTATTTTCTGTATTGCGGACAAGAAAAGTCTTTACTATTGATGTATTTGCATATCCGTTATCTGCGGGCTGAAATATAGACACCATACACAAATGCTCAGCTTTTCTTAAATGCACTAATTATATAAAAATGGCACATGATGAGCTATTCAGATTCAGTAATTTCTGTAGGTATCACTTCTGGTGGAATATGCACAAATCTAAAGCACTGGCTAAAGTTGCATCACATTTTGTGTGACCTGAGACTTTTTGGATGAAAGTGTTTGTTGTCTGGAGAAAATGAATATACACAGTGGGCTAAATTTGCTAATATACAGTAGGTGTACCACTGAAAGTTAAGTGCTTTGTAGCATGTAGAGATGAGCAGATCGAAGCTGACGAAGTGGAAATCCTTTAGAATTTCAGGAAAAATTTGATTTGCAACTAATGTGAATTTCCTCGTGCTTCGTAGTAACGAATCTAATTTTTGACTAAAATGGAGGCTACACGTGTGAGGACTGAGGACATGGGGCAAGGAACTCTGGGAAGGCGGAATCACCCTGATTGACATACCTGCATGCAGCCAATTAGCAGCCAGCCAGCCCTGACATGTCACAGCCCTATAAATCTGGCAACCATTTTAGATTCTGCCATTTTTCAGCGCATACAGTGCAGGGACAGATGTGTGAAGGCGCTGCTAGGGACAGCAATTGGAAAAACGATTGTGGGGGAAAAAAGACAGAAAAAAAGATTTATAAGTGCAGGGAAAGGATAGGGAGGAATCATTTCACAGCATCTTGGTGCAGGGAGAGACATCAGAAGGGGCTAGGGACATAGATAGGAAAGCGATTTGCAAGTGCAGGGAACGATTATTTGGGGATCCAAATAGTCATTAGACAGCTCTGTCATTCAAGTTTTAATTTTGTTATTGGTCTGCAAGTCTCATGTTGAAAAGCCTTTAGAGGCTTATGTCTTAGTATATTATTCAGTACTACAATAAACATATATACACATTTCACTGTTTTGCAGTTATTTCTGTTGAAAGCGTATAGAGGCGTATTGCAGTAAAAAAAGACAAATATATATGCACTGTACTGTTGCAGATATTGCTGGTGAACACGCATAGGGGAGAATTTCAGTAACAAAGAAAAATATATACGTGCTGTACTGTTACAGTTATTTTTGGTAAAAGCGTATAGGGGCATATTTCTGTAAAAAAAAGAAAAATATATACGCACTGCACTGTTGCAGTTATTTCTGGTGAAAGCGTATAGGAGTGTATTTCATAAAAAAAATAATTAAATATATGCGCACTGCACTGTTGCAGTTATTTTTGTTAAAAGCGTATAGGGGCGTATTTCGGTAACAAAGAAAAATATATATACGCATTGCACTGTTGCAGTTATTTCTGGTAAAAGCGAATACTGGCGTATTTCAGTAAAAAAAAAAAAATATATATATATATATATATATATATATACGCACTGCACTGTTGCAGTTATTTCTGGCGAAAGCATATAGGGGCATGTTTCAGTAAAATAAGAAAAATATATACGCACTGCACTATTTAATTTTTTTCTGGTTAAAGCGCATAGTGGCCTATTTCATTCCAACCAGAAATATATATTCTCAAGTCACTTCTGCAGTTATTTCTGGTAAAAGCGTATAGTGGACTATTTTATTCCAACAAGAAATATATATTCTCAGGTCAATTCTGCAATTATTTCTGGTGAAAGCTTATAGGGGCGTATTACAATAAAAAAAGAAATATATATATGCGCTGCACTGATTTGCAGTTATTTCTGTTGAAAGCGTATAGGGGTGTATTTCAGTAAAAAAAAAGACAAATATATACACACTGCACTGTTGCAGTTATTTCTGGTAAAAGCGTTTAGGGGTGTATTTCAGTTCTACCAAAAAAATATATACACACTTCACTATTTAATTGTTTTCTGGTTGAAAGCGTATAGTGGCCTATTTCATTCCAACAAGAAATATACAGTTGCAAGAAAAAGTATGTGAACCCTTTGGAATGATATGGATTTCTGCACAAATTGGTCATAAAATGTGATCTGATCTTCATCTAAGTCACAACAATAGACAATCACAGTCTGCTTAAACTAATAACACACAAAGAATTTAATGTTACCATGTTTTTATTGAACACACCATGTAAACATTCACAGTGCAGGTGGAAAAAGTATGTGAACCCTTGGATTTAATAACTGGTTGAACCTCCTTTGGCAGCAATAACTTCAACCAAACGTTTCCTATAGTTGCAGATCAGACATGCACAACGGTCAGGAGTAATTCTTGACCATTCCTCTTTACAGAACTGTCTCAGTTCAGCAATATTCTTGGGATGTCTGGTGTGAATCGCTTTCTTGAGGTCATGCCGCAGCATCTCAACCGGGTTGAGGTCAGGACTCTGACTGGGCCACTCCAGAAGGTGTATTTTCTTCTGTTTAAACCATTTTGTTGTTGATTTGCTTCTATGCTTTGGGTCGTTGTCCTGTTGCAAGACCCATCTTCTGTTGAGCTTCAGCTGGTGGACAGATGGCCTTAAGTTCTCCTGAAAAATGTCTTGATAAACTTGGGAATTTCTTTTTCCTTCAATGATAACAATCCGTCCAGGCCCTGACGCAGCAAAGCAGCCCCAAACCATGATGCCCCCACCACCATACTTCACAGTTGGGATGAGGTTTTGATGTTGGTGTGCTGTGCCTCATTTTCTCCACACATAGTGTTGTGTGTTTCTTCCAAACAACTCAACTTTGGTTTCATCTGTCCATAGAATATTTTGCCAGTACTTCTGTGGAACATCCAGGTGCTCTTGTGCAAACTGTGAATGTGCAGCAATGTTTTTTTTTGGACAGCAGTGGCTTCCTCTGTGGTATCCTCCCATGAAATCCATTCTTGTTTAGTGTTTTGCGTATCATAGATTTACTAACAGGGATGTTAGCATATGCTAAAGACTTTTGTAAGTCTTTAGCTGACACTCTAGGATTCTTCTATACCTCATTGAGCAGTCTGTGCTGTGCTCTTGCAGTCATCTTTACAGGAAGGCCACTTCTAGGGAGAGTAGCAGCAGTGCTGAACTTTCTCCATTTATAGACAATTTGTCTTACCGTGAACTGATGAAAAGCAAGGTTTTTGGAGATACTTTTATAACCCTTTCCAGCTTTATGCAAGTCAACAATTCTTAATCGTAGGTCTTATGAGAGCTCTTTTGTGTGAGGCATCATTCACATCAGGGAATGCTTCTTGTGAAAAGCAAACCCAGAACTGGTGTGTGTTTTTTATAGAGCAGGGCAGCTGTAACCAACACCTCCAATCTCATCTCATTGATTGGACTCCAGTTGGCTGACACCTCACTCCAATTAGCTCTTGGAGATGTCATTAGTCTAGGGGTTCACATACGTTTTCCACCTGCACTGTGAATGTTTACATGGTGTGTTCAATAAAAACATTGTAACATTAAATTCTTTGTGTGTTATTAGTTTAAGCAGACTGTGATTGTCTATGGTTGTGACTTAGATGAAGATCAGATCTGTCACGGAACCATGAACCAGACGTACAACAAGAGATAAGAGAAAATAAGAAGGCTTTATTGAAAATAAAGCTGTAAAGCAAAAGTCCAAACGGATGGTGAAACCGAGCAGAGTCTTTGCGAAGCCAGAGGTCAGGAACCAGAAGGGTAGTCAGACGAAGCCAGGATCAGGAACCAGCAGGGTAGTCAGACGAAGCCAGGATCAGGAACCAGCAGGGTAGTCAGACAAAGCCAGGATCAGGAACCAGAAGCAGCAGCAGTCTTAGAAGCATGTGAACACAAGAGGACCAAGCAAGGAACTGAAGCCACAGACCTCCTATAAATATGAGCTAGGCATCCAGCTCCTCCCAGTGGGAAGGAGGAGCCGCAGGGTGGAAGGCTACAAGAAACCCAGAAACCAAGATGGCCGCCAGCACATGTCAAACGAAGGAGAACAGCAAGAAGGTAAGACCATGACAGTACCTCCCCCTCAAGGGCCCCTCCTCCGCGGAGCACAAAACGGTTTCTGAGGGAAGCGTGCGTGGAAGGCTCGGAGCAAGGCAGGAGCATGGACATCTGCGGAGGGAACCCAGGAACGCTCCTCTGGACCATAACCACGCCAATGGACCAAAAACTGCAACCGACCGCGGACCAGGCGTGAGTCCAGGATATTGCTCACCTCATATTCCTCACGATTGCCCACTTGGACCGGACGAGGCCGAGGAACCGAGGAAGTGAAACGATTACACACCAGAGGCTTCAACAGGGAGACATGAAACACGTTGGAGATCCGCATGCCAGGAGGAAGCGCAAGGGCATAGGCTACCGGGTTTACCCTGCGAAGCACTCGGAAGGGACCAACAAAGCGAGGCGCCAGCTTGGGAGTGGGCACTCGAAGGTTGAGGTTGCGGGTGGACAACCATACACGGTCTCCGACCTGGTAGGAAGGAGCAGGCGCTCGTCTGCGATCAGCCTGGAGTCTCTGGCGCTGCGCAGAGACCTCAAGGGACTTCTGGATCTGTACCCAAGAAGCACGTAGGACGGAAAGGTGATCATCCACAGCCGGAATATCCTGGGGAGAGAATACCTCCGGTAACACGGCAGGTTGGAACCCATAATTGGCCATGAAGGGAGACGTCCCAGAGGAAGAGTTCACCGCCGTGTTCCTGGCAAACTCAGCCCAAGGCAGGAGGTCAACCCAATTGTCTTGGTGATCGGAGTGTCACGGAACCATGAACCAGACGTACAACAAGAGATACGTGAAAATAAGAAGGCTTTATTGAGAATAAAGCTGTAAAGCAAAAGTCCAAACGGATGGTGAAACCGAGCAGAGTCTTTGCGAAGCCAGAGGTCAGGAACCAGAAGGGTAGTCAGACGAAGCCAGGATCAGGAACCAGCAGGGTAGTCAGACGAAGCCAGGATCAGGAACCAGCAGGGTAGTCAGACGAAGCCAGGATCAGGAACCAGCAGGGTAGTCAGACGAAGCCAGGATCAGGAACCAGCAGGGTAGTCAGACGAAGCCAGGATCAGGAACCAGAAGCAGCAGCAGTCTTAGAAGCATGTGAACACAAGAGGACCAAGCAAGGAACTGAAGCCACAGACCTCCTATATATATGAGCTAGGCATCCAGCTCCTCCCAGGGGAAGGAGGAGCCGCAGGGTGGAAGGCTACAAGAAACCCAGGACCCAAGATGGCCGCCAGCACATGTCAAACGAAGGAGAGCAGCAAGCAGGTAAGACCATGACAGTACCTCCCCCTCAAGGGCCCCTCCTCCGCGGAGCACAAAACGGTTTCTGAGGGAAGCGTGCGTGGAAGGCTCGGAGCAAGGCAGGAGCATGGACATCTGCGGAGGGAACCCAGGAACGCTCCTCTGGACCATAACCACGCCAATGGACCAAAAACTGCAACCGACCGCGGACCAGGCGTGAGTCCAGGATATTGCTCACCTCATATTCCTCACGATTGCCCACTTGGACCGGACGAGGCCGAGGAACCGAGGAAGTGAAACGATTACACACCAGTGGCTTCAACAGGGAGACATGAAACACGTTGGAGATCCGCATGCCAGGAGGAAGCGCAAGGGCATAGGCTACCGGGTTTACCCTGCGAAGCACTCGGAAGGGACCAACAAAGCGAGGCGCCAGCTTGGGAGTGGGCACTCGAAGGTTGAGGTTGCGGGTGGACAACCATACACGGTCTCCGACCTGGTAGGAAGGAGCAGGCGCTCGTCTGCGATCAGCCTGGAATCTCTGGCGCTGCGCAGAGACCTCAAGGGACTTCTGGATCTGTACCCAAGAAGCACGTAGGACGGAAAGGTGATCCTCCACAGCCGGAATATCCTGGGGAGAGAATACCTCCGGTAACACGGCAGGTTGGAACCCATAATTGGCCATGAAGGGAGACGTCCCAGAGGAAGAGTTCACCGCCGTGTTCCTGGCAAACTCAGCCCAAGGCAGGAGGTCAACCCAATTGTCTTGGTGATCGGAGACATAGCAACGAAGGAATTGCTCCAAGGCCTGATTGGATCGTTCTGCGGCCCCATTGGACTGAGGGTGGTAGGCCGAGGAGAAGGAGAGATGAATCCCCAACTGGGAGCAAAAGGCGCGCCAGAACCTGGACACAAACTGACTCCCCCGATCCGACACAATCTCCTTAGGCAAACCGTGCAACCGGAAGACCTCCCTGGCAAAAATCGTGGCCAACTCTTGTGCAGAGGGTAACTTCTTGAGAGGAACACAGTGGCACATTTTGGAAAACCGATCCACAATCATGAGAATGACCGTATGGCCTCGGGATGCAGGGAGGTCCACAATGAAATCCATCCCCAGGTGTGACCATGGGCGCTCCCCGGTGGCTATGGGTTGCAGAAGGCCCAACGGAAGGTGCCGAGGGGACTTACTCTGGGCACAAACGGAGCATGCCGCTACATATGCGGCGATGTCGGAACGTAGGGAAGGCCACCAGAACAGACGTGAAACAGCCCAGGACAGCTGATTCTTTCCAGGATGCCCCGCGGTCTTGGAGTTATGGTAGGTTCGCAACAACCGAGTGCGCAACTCCTCAGGCACAAAACATCTGCCGTTGGGTCTCCCAGAGGGAGCACCAGATTGAGCCGCCAAAATCTGCTCACCCAGGGGAGAGGTCAGGCTGGTGCGAATGGCGGCCAGGATCTGATTCGGAGGTATGACCGAAGTCGGAATCGACTCCTCCCTGGACAGCTCGGAGTACTGCCGTGATAAGGCATCCGCCCTGATGTTCTTGGAACCGGGTAGGTAGGAGACCACGTAATTAAAACGTGACAAGAACAGAGCCCATCTGGCCTGACGTGGTGTCAATCTCTTGGCCTCAGAAAGGTAGGTCAGATTCTTGTGGTCCGTCAGGATGAGAACCGGAACCACCGAACCCTCGAGCAAGTGCCTCCATTCTTTAAGGGCCTGCACGATGGCCAATAACTCCCTGTCACCAATCTGATAGTTGCACTCCGCGGAAGACAGTTTCCGGGAGTAAAACCCACAAGGAAGCAGAGGACCCTCTGGTGTTCTACGCTGAGACAGAAGGGCGCCTACTCCCGTCTCAGACGCGTCCACCTCGAGGACAAAGGGCAACCCAGGGTTGGGATGCGACAGAATCGGAGCCGACACAAAGGCGGACTTTAGGGCCTCAAAAGCTTGGATGGCCTCGAGCGGCCAGACCTGGGAATTACTGCCCTTCCTGGTCAGATCCGTGAGAGGCTTGGCCAGCATGGAAAAGTCCCTGATGAACTTCCTATAATAATTGGCGAAGCCCAAAAAGCGCTGCAGGGAACGAAGACCACTGGGCTGGGGCCACTGTAAGACAGCCGAAACCTTCTCAGGATCCATGGAGAACCCCTCAGCGGAAATGATGTAACCTAAGAAGGTTACCTGGGATCGGTGAAATTCGCATTTCTCAAGCTTACCGAACAGCTTGTTCTCTCGTAACCGTTGCAACACTCGTCTGACATCCAGAATGTGGGCCTCCATGGATTCAGAATATACCAAGATGTCATCCAAATAGACCACCACACACTGCTGCAACAGGTCACGGAAAACATCGTTGATGAATTCCTGAAAGACTGCGGGCGCATTGCACAACCCAAAGGGCATAACCAAGGATTCGTAATGACCGGTCCTGGTGTTAAACGCGGTCTTCCACTCATCGCCCGCCTTGATCCTTACCAGGTTATATGCCGCCCTCAGGTCGAGTTTGGTAAAGACCGTGGCCCCTTTAAGGCGATCGAACAGCTCGGAAATCAAGGGTATCGGGTAAGCGTTCTTGATCGTGATGCGATTGAGACCCCTGTAATCGATGCAAGGCCTCAACTCACCGCCCTTCTTTTTCACAAAGAAAAATCCAGCCCCTGCCGGGGACGAGGATTTGCGAATGTGTCCGCGTGAAAGCGCCTCCCTCACGTACTCCTCCATGGCCTCATTCTCCGCTACCGACAGTGGATAGACTTTGCCACGAGGAGGAACGGCACCAGATTGTAACTCTATGGCACAATCGTATGGGCGGTGCGGAGGTAGGGCAACCGCGCGCACCTTATCGAATACATCCCGGTACTCCTCGTATTCAGGAGGCAACAGAGAGTCCGAGGAAGTACACAGCAACTTGACAGACCCATGGATGCAACTAGCCCCACACTGCGGTGACCACGAGAGGATCTCGACCGATCTCCAATCGAAAGTCGGATTATGCTTCTGGAGCCAGGGGTACCCCAAGACCACCGAGTAGTGTGGAGACGAAATAACCTGGAGGCAGACCGACTCTCTGTGAACGGCACCAATGGCTATCCCCACTGGAAGGGTCTCATGAGTCACGTGTGGCGGCAGAAGGGGTCTGCCGTCTATCGCCTCAAGAGCCAGTGGGGAACCTCGAGCCTGCAGAGGAATGGAATTGGCGGCAGCGAACACACTATCAATGAACAAACCACCAGCACCAGAGTCCACCAACGCCTGGGTCGTCACCGAGCCCCCGACCCAGGAGAGGACAACAGTGATCAGTGGTTTGTCAACACGGGAAACCGGGGACGAGGAGACTCCACCCAAGATCTGCCCCCGACAGGATCTCAGGGTACGAGCGTTTCCCGGACGGTTCGGACATGCCAACCGAAAATGCCCACCGAGACCACAGTACATGCATCGGCCCTCGCGTCTCCGGAGTGCCCTCTCCCCCTCGGACAGGCGAGCAAACCCCAGCTGCATGGGTTCACCCCCAGACAAGTCATCCCCAGGAGGCGTGGGAGGAGAGGGAGGCACGGGTGGGACAGCAAACGTAGGCACCAATCTGTTAGAAGACCTCCGCAGGTTCTCCTTAAAGGAAGGTCTCTCCCTGAGTCTGGTGTCAATCAAAATCAGGAAAGAAATAAGAGACTCGAGCTCAACTGGTAGGTCCTTAGCTGCAACCTCATCCTTCAAGGCATCCGAGAGACCATGAGAGAAAGCAGCGACCAGAGCCTCATTATTCCAGCCCACCTCTGCTGCCAGGGTACGAAACTCAATGGCGTATTCAGCTACGGATCGTGAACCCTGTCTGATGGACATAAGGAGCTTCGCAGCAGAGGCAGCACGAGCCGGCACATCGAATACCTTCCGAAGAGAAGCAACAAAACCGGAAAACTCGGCAACCACCGGATTGTTGTTCTCCCATAAAGGGCTGGCCCAGGCCAAGGCCTTGTCCGAGAGCAGCGAGATCAAGAAGCCCACCTTTGATCTCTCAGTAGGAAAGGCATGTGGCAGCAACTCGAAATAAATGCCCACCTGGTTAAGGAAACCTCGGCACTGAGTTGGCTCTCCCCCAAAGCGCTGTGGAAGAGGGGCAGAACCGGTCATACCCCGAAACACCGCAGGCGCAACAACAGGTGTCGGGGTAGACTCTGGCGCAACAACCGGAGCGGCAGTAGGAGCGAGCCCAGGAGCGACAACCGACCCATCGGCAACGGGAGCGAAATGAGCCGTGCGTTCAAGCAGGGTTTGCAACGCCACAGCGAACCGACCCAACAGGTGATCCTGCTGATCAAGTCTGGCAACCAGCGTGGGTAGCGAGGATGGCCCTGTACCGTCAGAATTCATGGCTTGGTCCTAATGTCACGGAACCATGAACCAGACGTACAACAAGAGATACGTGAAAATAAGAAGGCTTTATTGAGAATAAAGCTGTAAAGCAAAAGTCCAAACGGATGGTGAAACCGAGCAGAGTCTTTGCGAAGCCAGAGGTCAGGAACCAGAAGGGTAGTCAGACGAAGCCAGGATCAGGAACCAGCAGGGTAGTCAGACGAAGCCAGGATCAGGAACCAGCAGGGTAGTCAGACGAAGCCAGGATCAGGAACCAGCAGGGTAGTCAGACGAAGCCAGGATCAGGAACCAGCAGGGTAGTCAGACGAAGCCAGGATCAGGAACCAGAAGCAGCAGCAGTCTTAGAAGCATGTGAACACAAGAGGACCAAGCAAGGAACTGAAGCCACAGACCTCCTATATATATGAGCTAGGCATCCAGCTCCTCCCAGGGGAAGGAGGAGCCGCAGGGTGGAAGGCTACAAGAAACCCAGGACCCAAGATGGCCGCCAGCACATGTCAAACGAAGGAGAGCAGCAAGCAGGTAAGACCATGACACGGAGACATAGCAACGAAGGAATTGCTCCAAGGCCTGATTGGATCGTTCTGCGGCCCCATTGGACTGAGGGTGGTAGGCCGAGGAGAAGGAGAGATGAATCCCCAACTGGGAGCAAAAGGCGCTCCAGAACCTGGACACAAACTGACTCCCCCGATCCGACACAATCTCCTTGGGCAAACCGTGCAACCGGAAGACCTCCCTGGCAAAAATCGTGGCCAACTCTTGTGCAGAGGGTAACTTCTTGAGAGGAACACAGTGGCACATCTTGGAAAACCGATCCACAATCATGAGAATGACCGTATGGCCTCGGGATGCAGGGAGGTCCACAATGAAATCCATCCCCAGGTGTGACCATGGGCGCTCCCCGGTGGCTATGGGTTGCAGAAGGCCCAACGGAAGGTGCCGAGGGGACTTACTCTGGGCACAAACGGAGCATGCCGCTACATATGCGGCGATGTCGGAACGTAGGGAAGGCCACCAGAACAGACGTGAAACAGCCCAGGACAGCTGATTCTTTCCAGGATGCCCCGCGGTCTTGGAGTTATGGTAGGTTCGCAACAACCGAGTGCGCAACTCCTCAGGCACAAAACATCTGCCGTTGGGTCTCCCAGAGGGAGCACCAGATTGAGCCGCCAAAATCTGCTCACCCAGGGGAGAGGTCAGGCTGGTGCGAATGGCGGCCAGGATCTGATTCGGAGGTATGACCGAAGTCGGAATCGACTCCTCCTTGGACAGCTCGGAGTACTGCCGTGATAAGGCATCCGCCCTGATGTTCTTGGAACCGGGTAGGTAGGAGACCACGTAATTAAAACGTGACAAGAACAGAGCCCATCTGGCCTGACGTGGTGTCAATCTCTTGGCCTCAGAAAGGTAGGTCAGATTCTTGTGGTCCGTCAGGATGAGAACCGGAACCACCGAACCCTCGAGCAAGTGCCTCCATTCTTTAAGGGCCTGCACGATGGCCAATAACTCCCTGTCACCAATCTGATAGTTGCACTCCGCGGAAGACAGTTTCCGGGAGTAAAACCCACAAGGAAGCAGAGGACCCTCTGGTGTTCTACGCTGAGACAGAAGGGCGCCTACTCCCGTCTCAGACGCGTCCACCTCGAGGACAAAGGGCAACCCAGGGTTGGGATGCGACAGAATCGGAGCCGACACAAAGGCGGACTTTAGGGCCTCAAAAGCTCGGATGGCCTCGAGCGGCCAGACCTGGGAATTACTGCCCTTCCTGGTCAGATCCGTGAGAGGCTTGGCCAGCATGGAAAAGTCCCTGATGAACTTCCGATAATAATTGGCGAAGCCCAAAAAGCGCTGCAGGGAACGAAGACCACTGGGCTGGGGCCACTGTAAGACAGCCGAAACCTTCTCAGGATCCATGGAGAACCCCTCAGCGGAAATGATGTAACCTAAGAAGGTTACCTGGGATCGGTGAAATTCGCATTTCTCAAGCTTACCGAACAGCTTGTTCTCTCGTAACCGTTGCAACACTCGTCTGACATCCAGAATGTGGGCCTCCATGGATTCAGAATATACCAAGATGTCATCCAAATAGACCACCACACACTGCTGCAACAGGTCACGGAAAACATCGTTGATGAATTCCTGAAAGACTGCGGGCGCATTGCACAACCCAAAGGGCATAACCAAGGATTCATAATGACCGGTCCTGGTGTTAAACGCGGTCTTCCACTCATCGCCCACCTTGATCCTTACCAGGTTATATGCCGACCCTCAGGTCGAGTTTGGTAAAGACCGTGGCCCCTTTAAGGCGATCGAACAGCTCGGAAATCAAGGGTATCGGGTAAGCGTTCTTGATCGTGATGCGATTGAGACCCCTGTAATCAATGCAAGGCCTCAACTCACCGCCCTTCTTTTTCACAAAGAAAAATCCAGCCCCTGCCGGGGACGAAGATTTACGAATGTGTCCGCGTGAAAGCGCCTCCCTCACGTACTCCTCCATGGCCTCATTCTCCGCTACCGACAGTGGATAGACTTTGCCACGAGGAGGAACGGCACCAGATTGTAACTCTATGGCACAATCGTATGGGCGGTGCGGAGGTAGGGCAACCGCGCGCACCTTATCGAATACATCCCGGTACTCCTCGTATTCAGGAGGCAACAGAGAGTCCGAGGAAGTACACAGCAACTTGACAGACCCATGGATGCAACTAGCCCCACACTGCGGTGACCACGAGAGGATCTCGACCGATCTCCAATCGAAAGTCGGATTATGCTTCTGGAGCCAGGGGTACCCCAAGACCACCGAGTAGTGTGGAGACGAAATAACCTGGAGGCAGACCGACTCTCTGTGAACGGCACCAATGGCTATCCCCACTGGAAGGGTCTCATGAGTCACGTGTGGCGGCAGAAGGGGTCTGCCGTCTATCGCCTCAAGAGCCAGTGGGGAACCTCGAGCCTGCAGAGGAATGGAATTGGCGGCAGCGAACACACTATCAATGAACAAACCACCAGCACCAGAGTCCACCAACGCCTGGGTCGTCACCGAGCCCCCGACCCAGGAGAGGACAACAGTGATCAGTGGTTTGTCAACACGGGAAACCGGGGACGAGGAGACTCCACCCAAGATCTGCCCCCGACAGGATCTCAGGTACGAGCGTTTTCCCGGACGGTTCGGACATGCCAACCGAAAATGCCCACCGAGACCACAGTACATGCATCGGCCCTCGCGTCTCCGGAGTGCCCTCTCCCCCTCGGACAGGCGAGCAAACCCCAGCTGCATGGGTTCACCCCCAGACAAGTCATCCCCAGGAGGCGTGGGAGGAGAGGGAGGCACGGGTGGGACAGCAAACGTAGGCACCAATCTGTTAGAAGACCTCCGCAGGTTCTCCTTAAAGGAAGGTCTCTCCCTGAGTCTGGTGTCAATCAAAATCAGGAAAGAAATAAGAGACTCGAGCTCAACTGGTAGGTCCTTAGCTGCAACCTCATCCTTCAAGGCATCCGAGAGACCATGAGAGAAAGCAGCGACCAGAGCCTCATTATTCCAGCCCACCTCTGCTGCCAGGGTACGAAACTCAATGGCGTATTCAACTACGGATCGTGAACCCTGTCTGATGGACATAAGGAGCTTCGCAGCAGAGGCAGCACGAGCCGGCACATCGAATACCTTCCGAAGAGAAGCAACAAAACCGGAAAACTCGGCAACCACCGGATTGTTGTTCTCCCATAAAGGGCTGGCCCAGGCCAAGGCCTTGTCCGAGAGCAGCGAGATCAAGAAGCCCACCTTTGATCTCTCAGTGGGAAAGGCATGTGGCAGCAACTCGAAATAAATGCCCACCTGGTTAGGAAACCTCGGCACTGAGTTGGCTCTCCCCCAAAGCGCTGTGGAAGAGGGGCAGAACCAATCATACCCCGAAACACCGCAGGCGCAACAACAGGTGTCGGGGTAGACTCTGGCGCAACAACCGGAGCGGCAGTAGGAGCGAGCCCAGGAGCGACAACCGACCCATCGGCAACGGGAGCGAAATGAGCCGTGCGTTCAAGCAGGGTTTGCAACGCCACAGCGAACCGACCCAACAGGTGATCCTGCTGATCAAGTCTGGCAACCAGCGTGGGTAGCGAGGATGGCCCTGTACCGTCAGAATTCATGGCTTGGTCCTAATGTCACGGAACCATGAACCAGACGTACAACAAGAGATAAGAGAAAATAAGAAGGCTTTATTGAAAATAAAGCTGTAAAGCAAAAGTCCAAACGGATGGTGAAACCGAGCAGAGTCTTTGCGAAGCCAGAGGTCAGGAACCAGAAGGGTAGTCAGACGAAGCCAGGATCAGGAACCAGCAGGGTAGTCAGACGAAGCCAGGATCAGGAACCAGCAGGGTAGTCAGACGAAGCCAGGATCAGGAACCAGAAGCAGCAGCAGTCTTAGAAGCATGTGAACACAAGAGGACCAAGCAAGGAACTGAAGCCACAGACCTCCTATAAATATGAGCTAGGCATCCAGCTCCTCCCAGTGGGAAGGAGGAGCCGCAGGGTGGAAGGCTACAAGAAACCCAGAAACCAAGATGGCCGCCAGCACATGTCAAACGAAGGAGAACAGCAAGAAGGTAAGACCATGACAAGATCACATTTTATGACCAATTTGTGCAGAAATCCATATAATTCCATAGGGTTCACATACTTTTTCTTGCAACTGTATATTCTCAGGTCACTTCTGCAGTTATTTCTGGTGGAAGTGTTTAGGGGCGTATTATAGTAAAAAAAAATATATATTTTCAGTGCATTTTTGCAGTTAATTCTGGTGAAAGCGTATAGGGGCGTATTTCAGTAAAATAAGACAAATATATACGCACTGCACTGTTGCAGTTATTTCTAGTGAAAGCGTATAGGGGCGTTTTTCAGTAAAAAAAAGAAAAATATATTCTCAGTGCATTTTTGCAGTTAATTTTGGTGAAAGCGCATAGGGGCGTATTTCAGTAAAATAAGAAAAATATATACGCACTGCACTGTTGCAGTTATTTCTAGTGAAAGCGTATAGGGGCGCATTTCAGTAAAATAAGATAAACATATATGCACTGCACTGTTGCAGTTATTTCTGGTGAAAGCGTATAGAGGCGTATTACAGTAAAAAATATATATATTCTCAGTGCATTTCTGCAGTTAATTTTGGTGAAAGCGTATAGTGATCTATTTCAGTCCAACAAGAAAAATATATGCTCAGTTCACTTCTGCTGTTATTTCTGTTGAAAGCGTTCAGTGGCCTATTTCAGTACAGAAAGAAAAATATATACGCACTTCAATGGTGCATTTATTTCTGCTGAAAGTGTTTACTAGCCTATTTCAGTACAAAAAGAAAAATATATTCTCAGCTCACGTGGGTGGTTATATGTGTTGAAAGCATGGCTGGAAGTCAGCAGGGTAGCAGCAGTGGGAGGTTAGAAGCCAAACTTGCCCAGGGTAGAGCACCTGCTTCGCAGCAGCCTATCTGCCCGGGAAGTAGTGGTGCAGGGGTTCACGGAAGTAGCGGCTGTAGCAGTCATTCAGTGCGACGGTTATATGTGTTATTTTGTACTTCAGTACAAAAAGAAAAATACATTGTCAGTTCACGTTGGCAGCGGTTATATGTGTTGAAAGCGTTCAGTGGCCTATTTAAGTACAAACAGAAAAATGCATTCTCAGTTCACGTCGTCGGCGGTTATATGTGTTGGAAGCGTTTAGTGGCCTATTTCAGTACAAACAGAAAAATGCATTCTCAGTTCACGTCGGCTAGATGTGTTGAAAGTGTTTAGTGGTCTATTTCAGTACAAACAGAAAATTGTATTCTCAGTCCACAGCGGTTATATGTGTTGAAAGCGTTTAGTGGCCTATTTCAGTACAAACAGAAAAATACATTCTCAGTTCACGTCGTCGGCGGTTATATGTGTTGAAAGCGTTTAGTGGCCTATTCCAGTACAAACAGAAAAATACATTCTCAGTTCACGTTGGTGGTTATATGTGTTGAAAGCATGGCTGGGATTCAGCAGGATGGCAGCAGTGGGAGGTCGGGAGCCAAACGTGCCCGGGGTAGAGCACCTGCATTACCTACCCGGGAAGTAGCAGGGGTTCACAGAAGTAGTGGCTGTAGCAGTCAGTCAGTGCGGCGGTTATATGTGGTAAAATCTTTATTGAAGTATTTTGGTTGAAAAACTAAATTTATTCAGCGGTAAGCACTGCGTTTTATATACGGTTAAATCTCCATTATAAATCTGCAGAGAGGGGGCACACACTTTCAAAATAATCCTTCAGCGGAGCGAATACATGCCAGATGACCGGGATGCTCCATGACCTTCCCAGGAACTGCTGTCGGGAGCAGCTGTTAATTTCTGAGACGTCCATATTGTGCGGGGGGAATCCAAAGACACTTTCCATCTCCGTGCTCCGTTATATGTGGTAAAATCTTTATTAGAGTATTTTGGTGGAAAAATTAATTTTATTCAGCGTTCAGCGCTGCATTTATATGAGTTAAAATCTTTTGTGAATTATTTTGGTGAAAAAACTAATTTCATTCAGCGTTCAGATCTGCAGTTATATGTGGTAAAATCTTTTGTGACTTATTTCGGTGGAAAAAAAATGAGTATTCAGCGTTTATGCGCTGCACTTATATATGGTAAAATCTTTTGTGAATTATTTTGGTGGAAAAACTAATTTCATGCAGCGTTCAGCGCTGCAGTTATACAGTATGTGGTAAAATCTTTTGTGAATTATTTTGGTGGAACAACAAATTTCCACCTCCTCCATTAACTTCCTCCTCTCTTCATTCTCATCCTCAACACACACACTGACTTACCCCCTTCCCCAGCTATATATATAAGTTGTGCCAGCACCACCTAGGGGCGAATAAAGGTGAATGACACTGCCAGCCTGTTAAAGGGAATTACAGCATGATACCACAATACATTTGATATGCCATTTAGAAACAGTTTAAAGTGCCCACATATAGCACATAGTTGGACCCTGCATCAAGATGAATCAGGCGTGAGTCAACCAGAATTTCCACACACCAATGCCGGATGCATCAGACTAGATCACCCATGGTGCCACACCAACAATTTGACAAAAGAGACCGGTTTCTCCTGGCTACTTGCCTCAGCTAATATTCTGATGCTGCAACCCACCCGATGCAACACATCTGATGCCAAGTGCTCCTTCTTGCACCCACCTTCATCAACGGGTAATAGTATTGCCACCCACTGCCCCACTCTGTTGCCGGGTCACTTTGTGCTCTCCTGATGCAGCTGCTGCTGCCATCTCCAAACTATGGTATATCACCTTGCCACTCTGTGGCCTCCTCATGCTGCTGCCATATCCAAACTATGTCACCTTGCCACACTGTGGTCTCCTGATGCTGCTGCTGCTACTGTCATCTCCACATTATGTCCCCTTGCCACTCTGTGGTCTCCTCATGCTGCTGCCATCTCCACACTATGGCACCTTGCCACTCTGTGGTCTCCTCATGCTGCTGTCATCTCCACACTATGTCACCTTGCCACTCTGTGGTATCCTGCTGCCGCCATATCCATACTATGTCACCTTGCCACTCTGTGGCCTCCTGATGCTTCTGCCACCTCTAAACTATAGCACCTTGCCACACTGTGGTCTCCTCCTGCTGCTTCCGCCATCTCCACACTATGTCACCTTGCCACTGTGGTCTCCTCATGCTTCTGCCATCTCCACACTATGTCACCTTGCCACTCTGTGGTATCCTGCTGCTGCCGCTGCCATCTACACGTTATGTCACCTTGCCACTCTGTGTTCTCCTCATGCTGCTGCCATCTCCAGACTATGTCACCTTTCCACTCTGTGGTATTCTGCTGCTGCTGCTGTCATCTCCACATCATGTCACCTTGCCTCTCTGTGGTCTCCTCATGCTGCTGCCATCTCCACACTATGTCACCTTGCCACTCGGTGGCCTCATCATACTGCTGCCATCTACAGACTCTGTCATTGTGCCACTCTTTTAAAGTTTTTTTTTTCTGGTAAAAATGATGGGTGATTGAAAAACTCCTTTTGCTGTATGGACCAAATGACGTTGTGTGAGGTCGTGTGAGGTCTTGTGAAGTCTGAAAGTGTGAGGAAAATATATATTATGAAACAACAAATATACAAAAAGTTCATGAAAACAATGACAACCTCCTGATGCTGCCACCACCTCCAGACTCTGTCAGTGTGCCACTCGGTGGCCTCATCATACTGCTGCCATCTACAGACTCTGTCATTGTGCCACTCGGTGGTCTTCTCATGATTATGCTGTTGCATCCACCACCTCCAGACTCTGTCATTGTGCCACTTTTTCAAAGTGCTTTTTTTTTCGGTAATGTTTATGGGTGACTGCAAAACTTATTTTGCTATATGAACCGAATGACGTCATGGTGACATTTTTTCTTTTAAATTAGTTTTTTTTTTTCGGTAAAAATAATGGGGGTCTGAAAAACTCCTTTTGCTGAATGGACCGAATGACGTCATGTGAGGTCGTGTGACGTCTAAAAGCTTGAGGAAAATATATATTATGAAACAACAAATATACAAAAGTACATGAAAACAATGACAACCTCCTGATGCTGCCGCCACCTCCAGACTCTGTCATTGTACCTCTTGGTGGCCTCATCATACTGCTGCCATCTACAGACTCTGTCATTGTGCCACTCGTTGGCCTCCTCATACTGCTGCCAACTACAGACCCTGTCATTGGGCCACTCTGTGGTCTCCTCATGCTGCTTCTACCTCACCACTATGTCATAGGTCCACTCTGTGGACTTCTCATGCTGTTCCTACCCTCCCCACTTCATGACTGGTCCACTATTTTGCCTTTCGGCCTGGCTGACATCATCATTTATTTGACCTTTCTTCTGATCTGTCATAAGGAAGGAAAAATGAGACACACAACGGATCCTGTCTGTGTAGCAGCTGTAAGGCCTGTATGGTCCGATCAAAATTGGCTTATGATTTGGTAGCCAAAAGCAGGAGTGGGTACAACACACAGAAGATATGCAAATATTCCATTCACGTGTCATCTCTGTTTTACATCCACTCCTGTTTTGTTTGGCATTAGCAATACTGATGGATTATTGAGCAAATGCTGACCGAGTGAAGGCGGATGCTCCACAGACAGGATCCTTTTTTGTGGGTTATTGTTCTGACGGATCAGAGGAAGAGCAAATTAATCAGTGAGTCTGTCACGGGGGCTCTACTTATATACGCGTTGTGAGGTAGTGATGGGCCTCATGGCTGCTAGGGTAGATTCATGACAGGAGTTTCCATGTCTTCCCCGTCAGTCATCAATTCTAAGGCAGCACCAGGTGCCACAATCAGTCTGGGATATGAGCCCAGCCCAGACTGTGAGTCAGGGTGAGATTCTTTGTGCAACAGAGTCCTGCTGGAGGCTCTGTAAGAGTGGTCTCAGCCGGGCTGGCTGAGGGGCCATGAGGCTAGGTGATAGTCTGGACTTTGGGGGACGCAGTGATGCCTGTGGTACTAGGGTCACTAGGTCAGAGTCGGGAGGACCGCTGGATCCTAATCCCCCAAACGGACTCGTACAGCCTGAAGGCTGGGGAACTGTCAGGCTGGGAAAGTCGGGTCGGATGCAAGGTATGAACTGTAACCTGTAGTTAAGCCAGGGACTAGGTTATGTTATGTTTAGTTAGAGCCCAGCCGGGCGACTGTTTATTATTTTATATAAATGTTTATGATTACGCGGATGTGCCGCAATGACACACATTGTTTGGATCTTAAACTTGGTGTCTGGGGAAGATATCTGTGAGAATGACCCCCGAAAGAAAGCTAATCCACCACAGCGTTTAATAGAACAGGTTCTGATAACATCTATGTGGAATCAGCTGGTGATGGTGTAAAAGGAGTGTGCTTCTTCTTGGCACTAACATTGAATTGTAAGGCTGAGTTCATACTTGAGTTATTTGGTCAGCTTTGCCCTGTGACTGCCCTAATAAGTGAAGTGTGCAGTGATTCTGAGAGCGACGCCTGTTATCTGCATGTTATACGTAATCACAGTATTATTTCACTACCAAAGCAGACTCCCTATGCATGTTACTGCAAGGCACAGTGTTCTACACCACTATAAAGGCTCTCAGCAGCCAGAAAATAGCAGTTTTTAACGTGATTCGCTGCAAATAAATTCAGATCAAAGCAAATGTTTCCAAAAAATTCAGCAAACCGACCGAATCGAATTTTTGAAAAACTCGCTCATCTCTAGTAGCATGTATTAGACCCCATGTTCCTCTGTTCATCAAACATGGGCATCATGGTGGCTCAGTGGTTAGCATTATTGCTGTGCATTGCTAGATATCTGGATACAAATCTAAACAAAGGCTACATCTCCATGGAGTTATCTACCTAACAGTTTTTTATAGGTACTTTAATTTCCTCCAATACTCCAAAACATATTCAAAGTTTAATCTGCTAAAGTGTGTTCCTAAAATTGGATTATGAGTCCCACTAGGAACAAGGACTGATGTAAATAATGACAGTCTGAGTGGAATAGGCTGGCACTGTATAAGTAACAACAAATACATTGTTGGAAAGGTATTGGGATAATAAGTTTGCTAATTTGTCCACAGAATAAAATCTTTGGTGCGATATGTAGTTTTAGGTTGGGAATAACACACCTTAATTTAACTTTTTCTTTTACAGCCAATTCTCTTTGTATTAATTTTTAATTCACAATCTCACAAGGAAATAAAAGGAATTGGTCAAACAATATTCACAGGAATGGAATAATATATGCCATTTCCATATATTCTGGAAAAAAAACATACTTCAAAGGGGGTTTCTGGTACTTAAATATTATGACCTATCCTCAGGTCAGATCACAACATCCTGAACCACCTCCAATCAACTGTTTTAGTCAGCCGTCCGCATTGGAAAATATAGTGTGGATGGAGCCAGAAGCACAAGGTAGAGCCCAATGTGTAGTGGCCATATTGGATGTACTTCGGTTCAGCTCCCATTTGAAGTTAATTGGAGCTAAGCTGTAGTACACGAGCACTGGAAACTTCAAAGTGGATGCTTACCAACATGGATGGCTGCCTAAAACAGCTTATCGGTGGGGGTACAATTACATTGATCACCACTGCATAGTAAATGTACTGGTAGACGCATCTGCCTTCAGTAATAATAGCTGATTATTGTGGGTAAGAGAAGCCAGACCTATGACAAACTACATAAACTGTTCTATATACAGTACTTTACATAGTTATTTAATGTCTCCACTACTGTCAGCATTGTAATGGTATGAAATGTGTCCAGTAACAACAAAATATCATATATTTATTTACTCATTCATTTTATTAAAAATGAATTTTCATATGTAACATATGACCTCCTCTATGCCCTGACCTCTTACCACATAGGTAACATATTTTGACTATTTCTCTCACTTTGATTTTTAGTTTAGCCACGATGCCCACATGCATCCAGGTAATAAATTAACAGGTCTCTATTGAACTGAAAATGCTTTCAATATTACCTGCCTTATGGGTGATATATTTGCGAGAATCACAATATACCTGGTGTGCAACTGTAGGGAGTACAGAGGTTGGAGTCACACCAAGGCTGTGGTGCTTCAGGGGGCCTGTTGGCTCTTCTGCCATATCAGAAGATACCAGTATTATAAGTGGCACCATTTATTCCATTCATATGGTTGTTGACAAGCAAAGACAGCTCAAACATATATAATAGGGACTCATTGCATTACTATATGATTACCAAAACAGTACCCTGGGAAAATAGATCACATTTTAGGAATGTGTTAAAAATTATTTTGATAATTTTTACCTATGTTCTCCATATGTAGCTCAACATCTTCTGTTGTATCCAAATGTTGCGTCAGTCCAAAAAAAGGCTATAGACCATGTAGGTAAATAATTTCACGTTTAGTATTTTATATTTTTTCAGATAATGAAATAGGTTTTTAGAGTTTTCTAGGTAGCCTCACTGGAATAACCACTCTCTACTGGACCTCCCATAGCTAAATCAGATCCTTCTTCTATTTGAAACTGCCCACAAGTTGAGCTCTGGTAAGCTGATACATAAATCTTGTTCTATGGTTTCTTCTGGAGTGAGAAATTAAGAAGTAGTTTTTCTCCTTCTTGAGGGGAACAAATTATACTTAATGTCACTAATAGGAATCTTACTTTATAATTTGTTGATATAGTGAATTTCCTGAAAGTACATCACATTGCTAGAATAAATTACTTATGTTAGAGTTTTGTATTATGTGATCTCTCAAAGGAATACCTCTTGACATGACTTTTATTTAAGAAATATATTTTAATCCTTAGTCTGAGACCACTTAAGTACTCGACTGACTGGTGGGCTTGATTTAACTTTAAATACTTGTCTTGAATCTTTTAGCCTTATGTTTGGTTTCCATTGAAAAGATTATGTGACACAAAAGAAAACTGATATGTGAACCATTCAAGGCTCAAGGGACCAGTCTTTCAAAAATGCAGTTTGAACTTACTTTCAAGAGCTGTCAACTTTATTGAATTAGAAATGAATGGGGAGCAGCATTCAAACACAAGACAAGAGTGATGTGCATATAGTTGAAATGAAATCCTCTAGAAGAGAAGTACAAAGTATGCAAAATAAACATAGACTGGAAGTTTTTATCTAATCCTAAGATTCTGTACACATGAAATATATTGAAGCAGTACACCTGCTGTAACATAAAGCTGCCTGCTTTTATATGTAGAATGAATATATATTTTTAATGCTGCAGATTGTAGTGATCATGCTCAGACAGCCCAGTATGAGACAGTAGAAAGCTTTAGAAAGGAAGGGCGGAACTCTGTGCTGACAGAAAGTAGGGTGGTGAGAACCTGTTCTAGAGGGTTTATGAGAGGAACATCTGGAAAGATTGTGGAGATACTCCTGAAACGACAATCATCAAGGAGAGATTTTTTCTACAGTCACCAGAGTCAAGGACAAAACAGCTAGGATGGCTAAGAACGGCTGGAATTATCACTGAGATGTAGGAGTTGGGAGCTGAGGGGAGATGTTAGTCACAGATTTGTAGATGTATGCAGAGGTTAATGTTGTGTAACTGTACAATCCAGAATTATCTATTACTTCGCAAAATGTCCTATAAGTAGATATGAGCAAATTTCTTAAAATTAGCTTCAGGTCCAATTTGGCTGAATCGGAAGTATCCCAATTACCTGGAAAAGTCTCTCTCTCTCTATCTCTATCTTTCTCTCTATGTATCTCTTGAAACAAATCACTCAAAGTTTAGATATGTTAAATCAGAGCTTTTTGGAAAATTTAGGTCACTGTTTTGGAATTTTTGAATTGATTCAGTCATCGTAATTTAGTACCTACATTACTTACTACCCAAGTCTGTTTACTTCATTGTGGCATCATCATTCTTAATGAGATTTAATCTTTCCAGATGTCCTGTGTTGACAGGAATACATGGATATGTGATTTCATAAATGCATTAACATCATTTACTAGATTATTTTTGTTGTGCTAGATTGACTTGGGTGGAAAAAAAAAAAAACATGCTACTGGAGGCTATTTCACAAATACAGAGTGATGTCATGAGTATCTTCTGTGGAGAAGAGTCACCATGTTGGGATTTATAATTCACACTATTTATTGCATTACATGAATATAACATGTAGGCACCACACATCATTGTATCTTCTGATATCCATATATTATTTATATGATTGCTTTCACTTTTATAAGACGATTTAGTGGGGTATCAGAGCCACAGAGGAATTTCTCATGTAAAACCAATACAGTAACTATATGCATTTTTAACCTGTTACTGGGCTTCCCATGCGACTGTGGATACGATGTCTGTGGGAGCAAGTAGACTGGAGTCATATTACTCAGGCAATATTATAATTGCATCTTAGTACTCATGTTACAGAATCAAATATAAGCTTAACTACTGTATTAAGTAGCTGCACATGCTGCAGAATTCCACATATAATGTGATAAAACCTGCACATGAATCAGCATTATTTATCACTGTTTTATGAGGTTTTTGGTTTGGATTTTCTGTATATGTTAACAACCTCATAAAAAAAAAAAAACTCTATACATAAGGTGTGAAATCACACAAACAATTGATATGCTACAAATTTTAAAATCTGCATGGTAGTTAATTTTCTGAACAGACAAAATACACAAAGTATACAAGAGATTTGGCAAATCACATTCACTTTGCTAATACTGTATTAGGCCTCATGCACACGACCGTTGTGTGCATCCGTGGCCGTTGTTCCGTTTTCCGTGATTTTCTGCGGACCCATTGACTTTAAATGGGTCCGTTGAAAACTCGGAAAATGCACCGTTGTTCATCCGCGGCCGTGATCCGTGTTTCCTGTCCGTCAAAAAAATATGACCTGTCCTATTTTTTTGACGGACAACGGTTCACGGACCCATTCAAGTCAATGAGTCCGTGAAAAAACACGGATGCACAGAAGATTGGCATCCGCGTCCGTGATCCGTGGCCGTAGGCTACTTTCACACAGATGGATCGCAGATCCGTCTGCATAAAAGCTTTTTCAGAGCTGAGTTTTCACGAAGTGAAAACTCAGATCCGACAGTATATACTAACACAGAGGCGCTCCCATAGTGATGGGGACGATTCAAGTTAGCATATACTAAGAACTGTGTACATGACTGCCCCCTGCTGCCTGGCAGCACCCGATCTCTTACCGGGGGCTGTGATCCGCACAATTAACCCCTCAGGTGCCGCACCTTAGGGGTTAATTGTGCGCATCATAGCCCCCTGTAAGAGATCAGGCACACCCCCCTCCCTCCCCAGTTTTAAATTCATTGGTGGCCAGTGGGCCCCCCTCCCTCCCCCCCTGTATTACTGTACATTCATTGGTGGCCAGTGGGCCCCCCTCCCTCCCCTGTATTACTGTACATTCATTGGTGGCCAGTTGGCCCCCCCTCCCTCCCCTGTATTACTGTACATTCATTGGTGGCCAATGCGGCCCCCCTCCCTCCCCTCATAATTAAAATCCCCCCCATCATTGGTCTCAGCGGAGAGTTCCGATCAGAGTCCCAGTTTAATCGCTGGGGCTCCGATCGGTAACCATGGCAACCAGGACGCTACTGCAGTCCTGGTTGCCATGGTTACTTAGCAATTTTTAGAAGCATTATACTTACCTGCGATGTCTGTGACCGGCCGGGCGCTCCTCCTACTGGTAAGTGACAGGTCTGTGCTATAAGCAATGCGCCGCACAGACCTGTCACTTACCAGTAGGAGGAGCGCTCGGCCAGGCACAGACAGCGAAGGTAAGTATAATGCTTCTAAAATTGCTAAGTAACCATGGCAACCAGGACTGCAGTAGCGTCCTGGTTGCCATGGTTACCGATCGGAGTCCCAGCGATTAAACTGGAACTCCGATCGGAACTCTCCGCTGCCACCAATGATGGAGGGAGGATTTTAATTAGGAGGGGGAGGGAGGGGGGGCACACTGGCCACCAATAAATGTACAGTAATACAGGGGAGGGAGGGGGGGCCCACTGGCCACCAATGAATGTACAGTAATACAGGGGAGGGAGGGGGGGCCACACTGGCCACCAATGAATTTAAAACTGGGGAGGGAGGAGGGTGTGCCCCCTCCTGCAGTCAGCACCTGATCTCTTACAGGGGGCTATGATCCGCACAATTAACCCCTTAGGTGCGGCATCTGAGGGGTTAATTGTGCGGATCACAGCCCCCTGTAAGAGATCGGGTGCTGCCAGGCAGCAGGGGGCAGTCATGTACACAGTTCGTAGTATATTCTAACTTGAAGCGTCCCCATCACTATGGGAACTCCTCTGTGTTAGAATATACTGTCGGATATGAGTTTTCACGATCTAACTCAAATCCGATGGTATATTCTAACATAGAGGTGTTCCCATGGTGATGGGGACGCTTCAAGTTAAAATATACCATCGGATTGGAGAAAACTCAGATCCGATGGTATAATAGGGACTCCTGACTTTACATTGAAGTCAATGGGGGACGGATCCGTTTGCAATTGCACCATATTGTGTCAACGTCAAACAGATCCATCCCCATTGACTTGCATTGTAAGTCAGGACGGATCCGTTCGGCTCCGCACGGCCAGGCGGACACCAAAACGACTTTTTCCTTGATGTCCGTGGATCCTCCAAAAATCAAGGAAGACCCACGGAAGAAAAAACGAACACGGATCACGGACCTACGGACCCCGTTTTTGCGGACCGAAAAAAAAAACAGTTGTGTGCATGAGGCCTTATGCTGCAGTTTTTCTGTATGGAAATCTGCAAGGGAAAAGCACATATATTTCACGCCATGTCCAGGTAGCTTTACTGTCTATCGGAAAGAAACAGTCAATATGGGGGTCATTTGCTAACCAGGAATATGCCCATATTAGGCGTATCTCTGGCGCAGATTGCACCAGGCAATGTGGCGTGGACTGGCGGGGAAGGGGACTGGCCGCTGAAGTTGTGTAGAGGCCGACACCTCTACATAACTCCAGCAGATCCACCACCAGCTATAGGGGATATTAAGACTGGAGTCTAAAATGAAAGTACCAATGCATGGTTTAAAGAGGACTTGTAACCACTCCTGAAATACCTGTTAACGCACTCATACACACACTCTCCACATACACGGATGCATTAATACACACAGTCACCACATATACAATACATATATATAGACACCCGCTTTCCTGCTGTGCCACTTCCCCATACTCTAATGCCTCTGCACTTGTGTCATGCAGGATAGCAGGGAAGCTGGATGACATCTTATGATATAATTCATTCAGCTTTTTTACTGTACTGCATGTCACATGTGCACAGTCTGGGAAAGCTAAATATAACCCCAGTTCCCCTGCCAATCACATCACTGGTGCAGTTGTAGCAATCCTACTGATGTTCAGCTTGCTGGGCATGGAAGGTTCAGGCTGCAGGAATCGCGGGTAGGAAAGGGGGCTGGGATATGATAGATCCGCCCACCTGGACTGTCCTGATGCTGGTCACTGTCCATCATCAAAATTAAGGGAGGGGAAGAGGTGGAGCGATGTCCTGGGCCCCTTCTGAGCTCAGACACCGAAGCAGCTGCTTCCCCTGCTTCCCTGATAGCTACGCCATTGCTACAGAGGGGTGTGTACATGTACAGACTCACTCTATCAAATCAGTGCTGCCATTTTCAGACTGTGCAAGTACACCCCCCCAACTTGTTACCTTCCCTCTGTACCCTTACTGCAGACTGCTAGCAATTAATTTATAACTTCTAGTAGAAATAATAAAGGAATGGCACAACACAGAGTAATAAGAAAAGATGCTCCAGAATTGTTATTACATGTAGAATGCATGACACTATTAAAATTGGCATGGGGTATTGTCAACAGGAAGATGAGAGATGAGAGACACCCGACCCAACAATGCAGATAAGCAGAAAGCTACTATCAAAGAAACCTGGGCTTCCTTAAAGGGGTTATCCGAGTTATGAAAAAAAAATATATATAGCACTGAATATCTGAGATATAACTGAGCTAATCAAGTTTTATGCAAAAAAAATATATATATATTTCCTCATTTCCCTGGTTCTTTTCTGGCCCTTTGTTTACATGCAATAAAAACAACCCCTGCCCCTCCCCCTGCTCTGCTAAGGGAGTGAATACAAGAGCTGCCCTGAGTGACATGTCTGCCTTCTGGGAGACTCTGCAGCTTGTTGTATGTGTAGAACTACAAGTCCCAGCTGTATAATAAAACTGCTAAGGGAGTGAATACAAGAGCTGCCCTGAGTGACATGTCTGTCTGCTGGGAGACTCTGCAGCTTGTTGTATGTGTAGGACTACAAGTCCCAGCTGTATAATGACACTGCTAAGAGAGTGGATACAAGAGCTGCCCTGAGTGCTGGGAGAAAACAGCAACTTGTAAGGCTACTTTCACACTAGGGTTGTTTAAATCCGGCGTTCAATTCCAAAACCGGAACTGCCCGCCGGATCTGGAAAAACGTGTGAAAACGGAATACATTTGAATCCTGATGAGGATTTTGATCACAATGAAAAAATGCATTGGAAAAAACGGATCCGCCATTTATGGACTTTAACTTTTTTTTCACTTTTTTCGGTTTTAACATGCAAAAGCCGGATCCGGTTTGACTGAACACACGGCGCCGGATTCAGCGTTAATGCAAGTCAATGGGAAAAAGACAGGATCCGGCGTTCAGTCAAAGTGTTCAGGATTTTTGGCCGGAGGTAAAAATACAGCATGCTACGCTTTTCTGAAAAGCCTGATCAGTCAAAAAGACTGAACTGAAATCATCCTGATGCATCCTGAACGGATTACTCTCCATTCAGAATGCATGGTGATAAAACTGATCAGTTCTTTTCCGGATTTGAGCCCCTAGGACGGAACTCAGCGTCGGAAAATAAAAACTCTAGTGTGAAAGTACCCTTAGTGTAGAACTACAAGTTCCACTTATATAATGACACTGCTAATACACACAGGATCTTCCCCCTACCTGTAATGCTTTGCAGAACTTCTCTGTCAGCTCCTGTGCCCAGCATTTGTCTCCTCAATGCCTGCAGCTACACAGTAAACACTTCAACCCTGAGTCTGTGCAGCTGAAGGGGTTAAGATTCCTAGGATAGAGCACACAGCCGGCAGTGAAGGGGGCGTGGCCAGCATAGTAACGTTTCGTTTACAGGCTTGTAAACGACCTTTATCAGAGCAGGGAGAGAAGCTGACATCACAGGTCATGTGACCCTCAGTGAAATCCGAGAAACCAGCCACCGGAGATAAAGTGAGTGAATTGGAAAGCTGTTACATTTGCCCAGTTAGGAACATAGAAAGAACAACACCTTAGCAGTGCCACAGGCTGATCATCTACGTGCCACACCACATTGATGCAGTAATTCATGCAAAAGGAGCCCCGACCAAGTATTGAGTATACATAGCGTACAAACTTTTCAGGCCAACATTTTTGTATTAAAAATAATTCTTTAATTGGCCTTATATATACTAGTCCGAAATCCATGCCAGGGCATCTTTTTTTTTGCTTGGGTTTGGGAAAATAGCATATATGTGTCTTATAGAGGGTAGTCGTTTATACCTCTGAGTGATAACATAAAACACTAGGCCATAATAAGTGTCAGTTAGTGTTGATCGAGCACCATAGTGCTCGGGTGCTCTGGCCGAACACATCGGGATGCTCGGGTGCTCTACCGAGCACCCGAGTATAATGGAAGTCAATGGGAGAACCCGAGCATTAAACCAGGCACTCCCTGCTCTGAAGAGGGGAGGGTGCCTGGTTCATAGGAAAAGGTCAGAAATTTATAGAAACACCACCGAAATGGTTCAGGAACAGCATGGGGAGGATGTCTGAATGCATCTAGGACTCCCAGGTCGCTGCTGGGAACGATGTTGTTCGAGTAGTACGCCACTTTTACAGACTGACAATAATACGCACCAAACTGAAGATAAAATCGATTTTAGTGGAAAAATTGTAAGGAAACATTCTTTCCCATTTACTTGTATATCAAGTGCAAGTTCTGCCAAAAATTACAAAGAAGAGGCACTCCGATACAACCTGTATATCACATAAAGGAGGGCCTCATTCACATTGTGGTACAATCGTTCATGTAGTGGGACTCCTACACTCATAAAGCCTATGCACTAAGTGAAAGGGCTGCCAAAATTTACACCCTTTGTTACACATAAAGGAGGGCATCATACACAGCCTTGAAAAATTATGATTGATGACCTGCTGGTGACCCTCAAAAACATTTGGAGCAAGGGCTTGCTGATCTGACCATCTAAAACATAGGTGAGGGCCTGATGCCGCTTTGGTGACTCTAGATAACCTGGGGAAGATCGCATGTCCCTGTGATGGCAACGATCCATTCGATTGTCTGGCCTATCAACTTTCGATGTTATTGTCAGCGCAAACCATGGGGACTACGGGTAACGGGGAATCAGGGTTCGATTCCGAAGAGGGAGCCTGAGAAACAGCTACGGCTACCACATCCAAGCAAGGCAGCATGCGCTCAAATTACCTATTAGGTATAATTAGGTGAGGGCCTGCAGGTGATCTGACCCTGTAAAAGATTTTAGGTGCACGCCTGCAGGTGAGCGCACCCTGTAAAAGATTTTAGGTGCGAGCCTGCTGGTGAGCTGAGCCTGTAAAATATTGTAGGTGAAGGCCTGCTGGTGAGCTGCCCCTGTAAAAAATTATATGCGAGGGCCTGCTGGTAGAGATGGCCTTGCGGTTAACCCCGGCGGTCGTTTCTCTGCGAACTTTGCTCGTTCGCAGTACGCCGAACGGGCGAACATATGTCGATGTCCGCCGGCGCCATATTCTTTTACATTGTGAAGAACTTTGACCCATGACAAATCCATCAGGTGGTACAGGACAGCCAATTGAAATTTTTCAGCACATGGACATACCCCCTACCTTATAAATAAACCCGATCTGGCTGCCAATTTATATTTAGTCTTTTGCCAGTGTAGGGAGAGGTTGCTGTGTGGAGCAGGGACAGACTGTTAGGGACACCAAACGCTAGCTAATAGGGCCACAAAAGTCCTTCTAAGGACTGGTATAGGTATGCTATCGATAAGTGTGACTTACTGAGGTGTGTGATATACTTATAATATACACTGCTCAAAAAAATAAAGGGAACACTTAAACAACACAATGTAACTCCAAGTCAATCACACTTCTGTGAAATCAAACTGTCCACTTAAGAAGCAACACTGAGTGACAATCAATTTCACATGCTGTTGTGCAAATGGGATAGACAACAGGTGGAAATGATAGGCAATTAGCAAGACACCCCCAATAAAGGAATGGTTCTGCAGGTGTTGACCACAGACCACTTCTCAGTTCCTATGCTTCCTGGCTGATGTTTTGGTCACTTTTGAATGCTGGCGGTGCTTTCACTCTAGTGGTAGCATGAGACGGAGTCTACAACCCACACAAGTGGCTCAGGTAGTGCAGCCTATCCAGGATGGCACATCAATGCGAGCTGTGGCAAGAAGGTTTGCTGTGTCTGTCAGCGTAGTGTCCAGAGCATGGAGGCGCTACCAGGAGACAGGCCAGTACATCAGGAGACGTGGAGGAGGCCGTAGGAGGGCAACAACCCAGCAGCAGGACCGCTACCTCTGCCTTTGTGCAAGGAGGAACAGGAGGAGCACTGCCAGAGCCCTGCAAAATGACCTCCAGCAGGCCACAAATGTGCATGTGTCTGCTCAAACGGTCAGAAACAGACTCCATGAGGGTGATATGAGGGCCTGACGTCCACAGGTGGGGGTTGTGCTTACAGCCCAACACCGTGCAGGACGTTTGGCATTTGCCAGAGAACACCAAGATTGGCAAATTCGCCACTGGCGCCCTGTGCTCTTCACAGATGAAAGCAGGTTCACACTGAGCACATGTGACAGACGTGACAGAGTCTGGAGATGCAGTGGAGAACATTCTGCTGCCTGCAAAATCCTCCAGCATGACCGGTTTGGCATTGGGTCAGTAATGGTGTGGGGTGGCATTTCTTTGGAGGGCCGCACAGCCCTCCATGTGCTCGCCAGAGGTAGCCTGACTGCCATTAGGTACCGAGATGAGATCCTCAGACCCCTTGTGAGACCATATGCTGGTGCGGTTGGCCCTGGGTTCCTCCTAATGCAAGACAATGCTAGACCTCATGTGGCTGGAGTGTGTCAGCATTTCCTGCAAGACGAAAGCATTAATGCTATGGACTGGCCCGCCCGTTCCCCAGACCTGAATCCAATTGAGCACATGTGGGACATCATGTCTCGCTCTATCCACCAACGTCACGTTGCACCACAGACTGTCCAGGAGTTGGCAGATGCTTTAGTCCAGGTCTGGGAGGAGATCCCTCAGGAGACCGTCCGCCACCTCATCAGGAGCATGCACAGGCGTTGTAGGGAGGTCATACAGGCACGTGGAGGCCACACACACTACTGAGCCTCATTTTGACTTGTTTTAAGGACATTACATCAAAGTTGGATCAGCCTGTAGTGTGTTTTTCCACTTTAATTTTGAGTGTGACTCCAAATCCAGACCTCCATGGGATGAAAATTTTTATTTCCATTTTCTTATTTTTGTGTGATTTTGTTGTCAGCACATTCAACTATGTAAAGAACAAAGTATTTCAGAAGAATATTTAATTAATTCAGATCTAGGATGTGTTATTTTTGTGTTCCCTTTATTTTTTTGAGCAGTGTACTTTCTAACATAGAAATGATATTATAGTGATGTGATACTGCAGCTATACAAAGGGGCAAACGGTCTTGGAACAAATTATTTCAACTGGTGTGATATACCAGTTGCACCCCAAAAAAACTGATTGACGCAGGGGTGTGATGTACCAATAATATACTTTCTATATAGTGCATTTGGGAAGTGCAGCATTTGTTTGCAGTTTTGCTGCCTTACTGCAGCTACACAGAGTGACAAACGCTATTGGAACAAAAAATTTCAGCTGGTGTGATATACCAGTTGCTCCCAAAAAAAGTGATTGAGGCAGAGGTATGATATACCAATAATATACTTTCTTTATAGTGCATTTGGGTAGTGCAGCATTTGCTTGCGGTTTTGCTGCCTTACTGCAGCTACACAGAGTGACAAACGCTATTGGAACAAAAAATTTCAGCTGGTGTGATATACTAGTTGCCCCTCCCCCAAAAAAAGTGATTGAGGCAGGGGTGCTATATACCAATAATATACTTTCTATATAGTGCATTTAGGTGGTGCAGCATTTGTTTGCGGTTTTGCTGCGTTAAGGTAGCTACACAGAGTGACAAACACTATTGGAACAAATTATTTCTACTGGTGTGATATACCAGTTGCCCCACAAAAAAACTGATTGAGGCAGAGTGTCACTGCCTGCCCTGTGAAAGATCTGAGAAGATCAGATAGACTTGCAGCATGTAAGTCTATCTGACAGGTCTTTATGTGTTTCCCTTCTGTTTGTTGTTGTGGGCAGGACACCACCCTCTCCACAGGTTCTGCTCGTTAGCTGTTTATGAGGTTCTATTTAAGTCCGCCTCTTACTGCTGACTTTGCGGTTGATATTTTCCTTCTGGAGTTCTATACAGGTTGTTTGTGGATCCTCTACTTCCCGCTTGTCTCAAGCTCAGTCCTTCTATTCTCCCCTTTGTGCGTTTGTTGCTTCTAAGTCTCAGGGAGACGCTGGTCCCTTCACGGTGTAAGGTACTAACTGTCTCATTCTCCCTAACTTTGGGGCCTAGTAGGTTTACCTGTTGGTGTTTGTTTACTTGGTGTTCCTCTTATCCCTACTTGCCGTGACATTGTCAACCGCCCCTACCGTCATTATTTTCCTTGCTTTGTGCAGATATGGATACTGTTAATGCACTGGTGGATCACATGCAGGGATTATCTTTGGAGGTAGCTGACCTCCGTAATTCAGTTGCACAGCTTCAGAATTCTCAGGCGTCTGGTTTCGTCAGTGGGAACCAGGGCAGCCTTGAACCTAAATTTACCCTCCCAGATAGGTGTTCTAAGGAGCGATAATTTTGTTCAGTTCAGAGAATTTTGTAAACTGTATTTTCGACTGTGTCCGCTTTCCTCTGGGGACGAAAATCAAAAGATTATTATTTCTCTGATGAAAGGTGATGCTCAGTCCTGGGCCTTTATCTACCGATCTGTTCCCAATCCCTCTGATCAGTGGATTAATATTTCAGGGCCCTGGGCCTTATTTATGATGACCCAGACTGGGTTTCTCTGTCCGAATCTAAGCTGCATAGTTTGAGTCAGGGAGAACGTTCTGCAGAGTCAATATGCTCTGAATTTAGGAGATGGGTGACTGATTCGGCGTGGAATGATTCAGCACTCCGTAGTCAATTCTGTCAAGGGCCGTCTGAGAGACTATCATTCCACGAAAACCCTGATTCTTTGGAGGCGGCTATGTCCCTGGCCATACGGATTGATAGAAGCCTGAGGGAGAGGTGTAAGGTTCCACTCACTCTGGATGCACTACCATATGGGCAAACAGCCTCTTCTGTCCCGCGGGGTAACAGAGACACTCGAGTTCATGTCTGGTGATTAGCCTATGCAATTGGGACAGATCTCTTCATGCCCTGGTAATAGGAACGTCTGTATTGGAATGCATAGGGTGTATGAGTAATACAGTGTGTATTACTCATACAGCTTCCTGCCTGTGAGATCCAGGGGGCTGGATCTCACAGGCTCTTCACCGGAAGGCAGCCCTGATGCCTAAGGAAGATATTGCACTGCCTTCCATGCCATCGGGTCCCCATTACAGCAGCACGGGGACCCGATGGCAGCGCCAATACCTGCCAGAATCACCCATAAACGCTAAATTTACCTGCAGTTTGCAGCAATCGCCAATATGGTGGTGGTCACTGGACCCCCCTTGGCATTGTCGCAGAGTGCCTGCTGAATGATTTCAGCAGGCACTCTGTTTCCGATCACCGCCCACCGCGCGGCGATGATCGGAAATACACAGGGTGTCCCCAAGAGGTTAAGAGGGGCTTATAAGCTGATAAGAATTAGGGAAGGGGACGAATGGCAGACGGCCTTTAATACACTTGAGGGCCACTTCGAGAACTTGGCCATGCCCTTTGGGTTGACTAATGCCCCGGCCGTCTTTCAGCACTTTATCAATGACATTTTTCATCATTTGGTGGGGAGGTTTGTTGTTATTTACCTCAATGACATACTAATTTACTCGCTCGATATGGAAACTCATCAGGATCATTTAAGACAAGTATTACTGATCCTCCAGGAGAATAAGTTATATGCTAAGTTCGAAAAATGTGTGTTTGCTGTTCAGGGGCTGCAGTTCCTGGGTTACCTGCTTTCTTCCTCAGGATTTTGTATGGATCCCGTAAAGGTCCGTGCAGTATTGGACTGGCATCGACCTGAGAATCAGAAAGCGCTGATGTGGTTTTTGGGGTTTACTAATTACTACAGAAAATGTATCCTGAATTATTCTACTGTTGTCAAGCCTTTGACCGGTATGACCAAGAAAGGTGTGGATTTCTAAGTCTGGTCTGAAGAGGCATTACATGCTTTTTCTGCAATAAAGAAATGTTTTGCTTCTGATCCCATTCTGGTGCAACCTGATGTGTCTCAGCCTTTCATTGTGGAGGTTGACGCGTCAGAAGTAGGAGTCGGAGAAAATTTGTCGCAGGGTCCTTCTCCTGGCAAATGGCGCCCTTGTGCTTTTTTTCAAAAAAACTCTCTTCTGCCAAAATAAATTATGATGTTGGTAATAGAGAGTTACTGGCAATTTAATTGGCCCTTGAAGAATGGCATCATTGGTTAGAAGGAGCGATTCATCCCATTACGGTAATTACTGCTCATAAGAATCTGTCTTACCTGCAATCAGTGAAGCATTTGAACCCAAGGCAGGCCAGATGGTCATTGTTTTTTTACCAGATTTAATTTCGTGGTCACTTATCACCCTGGGGTCAAAAACATCAAGGCGGATGTTTTGTCGCATAGATTTCCTGGGGGGGGGGGGATTTGGAGGATCCTGCGCCGATTTTGGCTGATGGGGTAGTGGTTTCCGCCCTGTATCCCAAACTTGAGGCGGAGGTGTTGGAAGCTCAAGGTGAGGCACCTGATTCCTGTCCTCACCCTTGTTTGTTCCTTCTGGCCTTCGGCACAAGGTGTTCACGGAACATCATGATACTGTCCTTGTGGAAGCAGATCCACTGTGGATCTTATTTCACAGAGATTATGGTGTCCAGGTTTACGTAAAGGTGTGGAGGGTTATGTGGCAGCCTGTGAGACCTGTGCACATGCCAAGGTGACTCATACTCAGCCTTCAGGATCTCTTTTTCCTTTATCCATCTCAATTCCTCTGGGAAGACGGTGATGTTGTTGGTGGTGGATGGCTTCAGTAAGATGGTGCACTTTATACCATTATCAGGTTTGCCCAATGCCAAGACTCTCGCTCAAGTGTTTATTGATAACATCGTGAAATTACACGGCATTCCCTCTGATGTGGTGTCTGATAGGGGGACGCAATTTGTTTTCAGGTTCTGGAGGGCATTCTGTGCTCATCTGGGATTTCAGTTGTCCATCTCTTCGGCTTTCCACCCTCAGTCGAATGGACAAACTGAGCGCACTAACCAGAATCTGGAAACTAATTTGAGGTGTTTTGTCTCTGAGAGTCAGGAAGAGTGGTCTTCATTTCTGTCTTTGGCTGAGTTTGCCTTAAATAACCATAGACAGGAGACCAATGATAAGTCACCATTTCTTGGTGCATATGGGTTTCACCCTCAGTTTGGTACCTTTTCTGGGACTGAGTCCTCTGGTATACCTGAAGAGGAAAAATACTCTTCCTCATTGTCATCTAACTGGCGGAAGATTCAAATCAATTTGAAAAAAATGGGCGAAAGATATAAACGTATGGCTGACAAGAGACGTATGACTGGTCCGGACCTGTGTGTGGGTGACTTGGTGTGGTTGTCCACTAAGAACATTAAGTTGAAGGTTCCCTCTTGGAAGTTGGGCCCAAGATTTATTGGTCCTTACAAGATCTCTTCCATTATTAATCCGGTTGCGTTTCGCCTCGAACTTCCGCAGGCTTGGAAGACCCTCCATAATGTGTTTCACAGGTCTTTGTTGAAAAACTATGTGGAACCTGCTGAACCATCTCCCTTGCCACCTCCTCCTGTCTTGGTAGATGGTAATCTGCAGTTTCTGATCTCCAGAATAATTAACTCGCGTATTCTTCGTGGTTCCCTTCAGTACCTCGTACATTGGAAGGGTTACGGTCCAGAAGAAATAATGTGGGTTCAGGCGACTGATGTCAGTGCTAGTCGCCTTCTTAAGGCTTTTCACAGGGTGCACCCGGATAAAATTGGGAGGTCACCCGTAGTAGGGGGTACTGTCACTGCCTGCCCTGTGCGAGATCTGAGATCGGATAGACTTGCAGCACGTGAGTCTATCTGACAGGTCTTTCTGTGTTTCCCTTCTATTTGTTGTTGTGGGCGGGAGGGCGGGAGGGCGGGATCCCACCCTCTCCACAGGTTCTGCTTGTTAGCTGTTTAAGAGGCTCTATTTAAGCCTGCCTCTTACTGCTGACTTTGCGGTTGATATTTTCCTTCTGGAGTTCTATACAGGTCGTTTGTTGATCCTCTACTTCTCACTTGTTTCAAGCTAAGTCATCCTGTTCTCCCCTTTGTGCATGTGTTGCTTCTAGGTCTCAGGAAGACGCTGGTTCTTTCACTGTGGAAGGTACTGGCTGACTCATTCCCCACTCCCTAAGTTAGGGTTTGCTTCAGTGTCAGCAGGGCTTAGGTTCCAGCATATGAGTTTGTTCACCATCAGGACTTGCTCATACTGTCAGCAGTCACGGAGAGGCTCAGGGATTGTTAGGAGGTTACCATTCCCTCCTCCCTGGCTTTGGGGCCTAGTCTGTTTACCTGTTGCTGTTTGTTTACTTGGTGTTCCTCTTATCCCCACTTGCCATGACACAGGGGTGTGATATACCTTCTTCCACAAAAACTGCTCTCCTATAGGGACTTTTGTCACAGGGTCATTTTAAAAATGACAGGCAGAGGAAGAGGCAGGCCATTCCACAGGGGTGGTAGGGGTTGGACAGGTGCACCAGGCCGGAGCCTAAGTGGGAAGTTGCAGAAGGTGCGTGCAATTACGTCAAAGGACGCACCAGAGTTGGTTGAGTGGCTCACTCAGCTTTCCGCTTCTGCACCCTCCTTATCCTCTCTATCTGCACCCTCTTCACTCTCTGCTGTGTGCACCCCCAAGGACACCACCACTACCACCATATGCCCTCTGCTCGAGTCAGAGGAATTATTTTCCCATCCATTCCAAGACCTTACCGATGCGCAGCCATTCTTGGCATCGGATCAAGAAGAGGAGGTATTAACGGTCGCCACCCAGCAGTCTGACCCAGATCAGCCCAAGGATAGTGGTCCCTGCTGTTGCTGCAAACTCCGAGATCTCTAATGAAAGTGGTGGTGAAGGTGACGATGATGACGTGTCGATGGATGTCACATGGGTGCCCACAAGAGAGGAAGAGGAGGGAAGTTCAGAGGGACAGATGGAGCAGCAGATAGGGAGGAGAAGGAGGAGAAGCAGGCAGAACTTACAGTGCACAAGAGTCAAAAAGCAGACTGTTAATGTATCTGGAATGAGACATAGACCATGCACGGTCACATCTGGTGCTCCCAGGACGCCGGCACATGTCTCCGCAGTGTGGGCTTTTTTTAATGTGTCCGCTGCTGACAATAGTGTTGCCATCTGCAGCCTGTGCTGTCAACGCATAAGACGCAGTAAGCCCAACACTCACCTAGGGACGACCGCCTTAAGAAGGCACCTGGCCTCCCATCACCAAGCCCAGTGAGAGCAAAACCATCAAAACACACAAAGCCACACTCCCGGCGCTCCACGTCCTGCCTCTTCTCCTTATCCTCTCTCCTCCCATTTGTCCTCCACTCCACCTTCCACCGTGCTGTCGTCGCGTTCATTTGGCAAAAGGCAGGCTTGCGTGGCCCAAATGTTAGAGCATAAAAAGATGATGACGCTGATAAAGACGCCCTAAATTAGGGCATTTAAGATACACTCTGGTGTTCCTGATCAATGTACCCTCAGGGGGTTAATATCCACGCGTGGTTGAGAGACTGGACACTGACACAGAAGTTGGTCAAAGCAATCTCTAACTTTATTACATCAGGTAAGCCGTATTATACATCTTCAGAAGAGGGCAGTCCTCTCTGAGGCTTAAACATTGTTTCATTGGTCAAAAAGGAAAAAGTGATAAGAGAAATATAGATAACACTCAACATCTGCGCAGTGAGTACCTTTTTTGGAATGTGAACTAATGTAAACATCTAGGTGTCCGCCATCTTTTAATGGCGGACAATCTAACAATAATACTGCATACGTCATATGTGACACTTCAAAGAGGTGCTTCTCTATAGGCAGTGAATAATATATATCATCAAGCTATATGATTGGCTTACGCATCTCTACCACACTCTATGGGACACCTGCAAGAAGATGAGAAATCAGACACCTCTTACAGCCCAGCTCTTTGCCCCCCCCCCTCTTCTCTCCAGCCTTGAAACAAGGAGAGGGATGGGGGGGGGAGGCACTTGGAGAAGAAGAAAAAGTTTAACTCATTACAGTCCTAGATATACAAAAATATCACACATCTTTAACAGTCCCCCCTTGAATTTCATTCTCTCCCTAAACCTCACCATCTGTCCCAATGCTCCGCCTCCTCTTCACCAGCTTCCACGACAAGTCATTCCTAGCGAACAACCTCCCGTGACACTGGATTTGAGCACAGGGAAGTCAGATGATCTTTCCCTAACCGGCGTTGACATTATATGGGGGGACTGGAGGTCATCAGTG